>NC_046972.1:5485967-5785967 GCF_009769545.1 Cyclopterus lumpus
ACCGTGCTGTGAAACCTTCCCTATATTATTTTGGGTTCTCAATTGGGGAATTTCTCCCGATCCAACAGGACAGCATGAATGGTGTCTGTGAAGTACATCCACTGCACAGTGGTGTTCATTGTTCACTATAGGCTTACGAGAGTGTCAGCTTGTCATGGATTTGGAGCGTTTCAGAGCTTGCGGCTGCTTAGTCTTAAAGCTGTGTGAGTCTGACCTATAGTGACCGTTTTTCTTTATTTTTTACCTCAGATATCAGAGTCGGCGCTGAAGAGAAGCAGAGATACTGCAGCAAGTTTAACCCTCCGAACCCCAAGCAGTTTCGGGGCGTTTCTTTTGTCCTACACCTCTATGGAAACGGCACAACCAACAGAAGTAGAGAGAACAAAAAAAATATGTTGTGCAGTATAACACAGTTACAAGGCCATAAATCATAAAACATAAAAAAGTTGAATTTCTTTGATAATTTATTTTACAATAATCGGCAAACAATAGAATCTATATTTCCAACATTGTTCCAAGTGCCCACAAGTGTCACCAATGTTGGGGAAAAGAATACGATTGTGTTCATATATGAGTTGAGATATTCATTGAAATATGAGTTTCCCGCAGCCTGCAATTCTTTGAAATGTCACAGAATTTGTGTCATGTGACTGTTGGTCGCAGCCAATTCAATCATGGCTTCCTCGTTGCATTGAGGAGACCAGAAGTTTATGCTTTTTACAGCATCTGGTGAGAGCAAAAGGTTTGATCAGGGCGAGATACTACACGAGACATGTAGAGTTAAATGGTTTTAATGAAATATCATTAAATCATAAAAAAAATAAAATAAACACACACAACAATTTATTTGTAAATCATTCTGTGTGCATTTGTGACTCAAACATATTTGTAAATTGTTCTGTTTGCATTTGTAAATCTTTGTGTTTGCATTTGTAAGTCTGTCTGTGTGCATTTGCAATTATTGAGACTGATCTGACCCCATACACACACGGGTGTATTGGGTGTATGCGTGTTTGCGCATTCTCGTATATATTTGTGTCCGTTAATTAGTCACGTGCGCATGTGCGAACGCCAGGGCTGTTTTGTAAGTGTCTCTAGAGCAGTGTTTGGGTCTCCCTGCTGGAGCTGCTCACCAGGAGCCGTGAGACGAGTTGAAGCTTGAAGACACAGTTTGTCTTCACATTGGCGTGTGTGGGTGTGAAAACACACGCACGCGCATGCTCACACGCACACGCACACGCACTAAAACAGCTCATGTTGTAAAAACAAAGTGGAAAGTTTACATCTGAGATGAAAATCCCCACACTCATCCAAGGTCTTTGTCAGCGTTTCATCAGCAGGACTTATATCTAAACAAAGGATGGGAAAAAAAACCTCAACAATAACATCCAGTGACTGGTTGTTCCATTATCTATCTTAAACATGATTCTCCAGCACAGATGTTCATCATGAACCACCCAATACTACTTTTAACATTAATGCAGGCAGTTGGAAGCCCCACATACACGCGTTGCACTTTATTTGATTGAAACAATGCCTCCGCGTGTTGTCCCTGACAAATAAACTCTGAACCTCGTACTCTGCTTTCTCAACCCCGCAGGAAACGCCGCCGCTATAGCTTCATACTCATCGTCGCACGCGACTTGCAACCCTGACATGGCGGCGTATGGCAGGCAGACGCACAGCTGACATGTTTCATTATGAAAAGGATCTCAGCCAACAACAAGAGCCGGTGAAATTGTGTTTAATAGGGTGTCGCACTCGTGCACCCACGTGTGTCTGTATTCCCGGGCACATCCTGCCCACTTTGACCACGCAGTTCATTGTCTCACAGGCTCAGCCGTATTCGGGTGAGTCCTGTTGTTATTGGATTAAAGCTGTCAGGGAAGGCTTTAGTTGAGATTACACAGATTACAGTCTGCGGTGCTCAGATGAACGGCACGCTTTAAAGAGCTTCATCTGGCTCGTGTTACGCGGAGAGCGGTCGTTTCGGACGAACGTGAAGATCTGCAGACGTTTGCTCACAATTTGGTCAACAGGGGCCAAAAAAGCAGCCGATGTGTCGGGCGGGCCAAAACACATCACGGGGAGGAGAAGATCCGCATTCGATCTGGGTGATTTTGGGCCCATAAAATATGCATGGACCAGGCCCAGTACCGATCCCAATGTAGTCTCTCCGATACCTATCCAAACCTCTCGAGATGAGTCGTATCTAGACAAGATACATATATATTGTAATTACTAGATGTGACTGTGCTATTACTTTAAGATATAATTGCACGTGAATGATATGCTCTTTGTCAGAGAAAGGCTGAATAAAAGAGCTTTTTATGATATTAAGTTATATGACATGCACATATCAGGAGAGAAATTGCAACAATGACAAAACGGTATCTGACTCCAATCCAGCTGAGATTTGGAGCCTTTTACAACCTCTACTTAGAATACAGCCCGTCTAGTCGTGCGCTTCGTGAACACATCCTGCATTTCAGTCGAAGATTTACTGATTTTATTTTTGACATTTGACATTTTTTTCTGACATTTGATGACGTATCAGTATTTGAAGCTTACATTTAGTTTTTTGGGGGTGTTTCTCATACGGACTCGTTCGTCACACTTGATTTTCAACATTAAATTCAGATTTTGAGTTTCAGGCTAATATGAATGTTGTATTTTTGGGGATATTTTATCTAAAGAAAAAACTAAAACATAAGTCATTCAGCCTCACGGATCCACGAACGCTACGTACATAAACACACAAAGTACAGCAGGCAAATGTATTCAGATATCACTGCTCACTGCAACACTGCTTTGCCTGACCGGAGCCTTCCATGTGGAATCAGCCCTGCGAGGAAGGCCGAGGCTATCTTGGGTAAAGCGAGCCGCTGCCCCACTGTGGCACATTAACCTCAATGGCCAACCGCCGCTGCCTGTTGGAGCCGAGCCCTCTCCTCCCACCTAGCTCCGTCTCTCTGGGATTCCTCTGTGTACCTTTTTGTTTGTTTTTCTGAACACCTCCGTGAAAACTGTGACACAGAAAGGTGTCCCGGCGGGATTCAGCCATCACAAATGCACCGGCAGGGATTTACAATCCGCTCCACCTTGTTTATTTATTTATTTTTATAATTTTTTTACCGGTTAATTAAAGCGATTCACCATCCAGCCTCCTCGTTTAAACTCTGCAATTAAACCAATTATCCCAAAAGAGTGGTTCAAGGTGTTTTTAAAGTATATTGAGTGTGACCAATATTGGAGCTGATGAGGCCTGCTGCATTCACAGAGCCCTGTGATGAATAACGGGGAAGGGAAAGACTTCAGGCTTCAGACTGGAAGCAAGTCCACTGAGAAATAGCGTGATTATTGCCAGGCGTGGGCAGATCATTTTATGTTTTATTATTTATTTATTTGACTCACATGTCAAGATGCAGAGAGTCAGGTGAGTCGAGAACAGCTAGAAATCTTGAAACTGGGAGAAAAGTGGTACTGAAACACACACAGTGTTCTGTTTCTTACACAAACAACATACACCAACTTTCCACCGGTTTTGCGATCGCTAAATATTTCCACACGCATGCACACACACACACACACACACACACCCACACACACACACACACACACACACACACACACATGTTCATACTTCCTGGTCGTTGCAGGTCAGTCAAGTTTTCTATGTTTTTCATTTAAAATCGTTCAGCTCCTCGCATCTGCACATCTGTGTTCAATCAAAGAAAGAGGGGGGGGGGGGGAATGGGAGGGTGGGGGGAGGTTAAGGAAGTGTTGAAAAAGGAAGATATAAAGGAAAGGAATGAGAGAAAAGAACGAAGGAATCCAAGAAAGACAGATCAAGGCGGAGAACGATGAAACGTTGATCTCCTGGCATCCCAGCTATTCCTCAGTTTTCTGACCTATGGGGCTGAAGAGTCTCTCTCCCTCTCTCTCTCTCTCTCTCTCTTTTTCTCCCTCTCTCTCTCTCGCCTGCAGCTTTTCGTTCCACCAAAGCGCATCTCTTTGCTGCCAGGCTCTCCTTCCATCTCCGATTTAATGCTCCTCATTTCACCCGAGCCAAAACAACAGATGCTGAAATGTCAAAGTGCCTTCCCTTCACTCATGAACTTGCAGAAAAGTAAAAGGCCAAAAAAATATACTTCACCAAAAGATAGAAAGCATCCGGCCAATAGCGGCTTGTTCTGTTTGCGGGCCGTTCCTTCCCATGTCAGTGAGAAACCCGGCGGTGCCCAGTGGTGCCCAGTGGTCTTAGTCAAAGCGGGGATGCCAAATGTTCAGCTGTTTTGCAGGAAGACTGATCTGAAGGCGATTTGGATGCTTTCTGTTGATAAGCTGCCCGATAAGGGTACTTTCACTTGTTTTTAGATTTGTCTTTTTTGCGATGGTTAAAACAATGATGTAATATTACTTCCTACAGTATTTGTACCAACTGACCAACTACTCAAAAGGAACTTTGTGTGACCTGTTGCGTATGAGTTCTGAACGAAAACGCCGTTCTTTTCAGTGTTTCCTCGAGGGATCGTTTAACTAGATTCAAATATTTGCAAAGCAGATTTTTTTGGGGAATGAATAAAAAAATGTGCATACTTAACATTCGCTATGCAATCATCTTTCCAAGGAAAACCTGGAATGTTGCGGTAAAAGCAGTCTGTAACTTTGTTTAAAAATCATCATGTCGTGTATTTGCTTGTCGTGTATTTGCCCACACCGTTAAAAAAGATCTGGTGCCTCTGCTTAATTTGATGATTTGATCGGAATTCACGAGCAGTGATTGACAGCAGCGTTACTCCGCGCCTCTTGATTGGTTGCTTTCCCTTCGGGCACGGTAGAATGTTGCAAACGCAATAAGGAGCACTAAAAGGAGGCAGATCTTTTCTATAAAAGTTAAACTGCTGCTTTAATGTGTCATAAATGTACAGGCTCCCTGCACTCATCTCCTTTCTCGTTGTTGCTGGCTTTTTACTGCCACCAGCAGATAAGCTTCAAACTGGTGGAATGTGTTTGTATTTTGTACAAATATGTGTCGCCTACACGCTCGGTTTGCATGAGTTTGCAGTGGATGCTGCTCAAAGCAAATGGTTTGCATTGATACCGCCACCGAAAGAAACCTCCACAAGGCAGATGATCGGCCCCGCTGCTCCGTTACATGTCTTGTCCATGACATGCATGAGCAACAGTACGCTCCAATCAAACACTCAAGCAGCTTCCTTAATAATATGAGTGACAAAGGCTAGATGTGACCAATTGTTTCCGGCAGCCACGACACCAACTGCAGTAATAGAAGGCGGGCTCTGTGTGCCTGTGCGAGGGACAGCATGTGTGTGTGGGTGTGAGATGCAGATGCCCGTAGTTCTGTTGCCATTAGAGCAGACTGCACTGCCAGATGTCTGCACAAAGTCCACTGTGTGTGTGTGTGTGGGTGTGTGTGTGTGTGTGCGTGCCGCTATATCTGGACAATTTCATCTCATCCACAGGCACTAAATGCACATTGGACAACAATGGAATGTGTGTGCATTGACACTCGTGTGTGTGTGTGTCTGTGTTTGTGTGTGTTTTTAGTTAACCAGGTCAAAGCTTCAAGTGTCCCAGTCTGTTAGACAGATGTTTCAGATCCCAGTTGCAGCCCCCCCCCCCCCCCCCCCCCCCCCACCACCCACACACACACACACACACACACACAGACAACCTACCTTCTTTCATATCCACTGACAAACAAACATGCACAAACAGACACCCACTCATTAACAACCAATTAGAGAGCAGATATTGGCTCACTGGGGGAAACTAAAGGCCAACCAGTGCTGTTCTCTGCTTCCAAAGCCAAGTCACAACAGATACCTGGATGCAGGCCAGGTGTGTGTGTGTGTGTGTGTGTGTGTGTGTGTGTGTGTGTGTGTGTGTGTGTGTGCGCGTGTGCACGTGTATACATGCAAGGGTGTTTATATGTGTGTTGTTGACTTCTTCCCAAGTTTGGAAGTCCAATGTCATCTCCATTCTTTTTTTTAAAGACACACACACACACACACACACACACACACACACACACACACACACACACACACACACCCTCAAATAATGAAATGCAGTTTTCCACTCTGCAAGTCTTGTTGTTCGTTGCATCAGCCGTCTCAGTAGTACAACTCTCACACGCTTCAACATTATCTTTCTCACGTGGGAACGTGGCACGAGCTATGTTTAACACACACGCACACTCAGACACAGAAACACACAATAACACACACACTCTCCGAGGGATTGTAGCAATGTGTTTATGCAGGTATCGGATGAGGAGATTCTTGAGACATTTGGCTCTCATGCGACGGTCTTTTAAATTGCTGCAAATACACAGACACTTGGGAAAAAAATAAAGACAATTTAAGTTTATTTGACGGGCGTGGACACTTTCATTTGTAATAAACTGATTTCAGAATAAAAATCTTCACCTATGCAGACTGATGGAAATAAAACCTCAGGGTGCCTAACTACGGCGTGCTTAGCAAATTGAAATGGCCCACGTGAATAAAAATAAATAAGTAAATAATTCAAAATGGCTTAAACATCATCCACATGCATTACACTGTTTTCACATCCTAATTTAAATACTAGATATTTGACCATTTCTGCCCGTTCCGTTTGTTACATCTTCATATTAGTCTTACAGATTTACATCTCATGGTCACATTTGCATCGTAACTTTTTAAGTGGGCCCTTAGGCCACGAACAGAAACCAAATACATGGCAATTTCTGCTTGTTTCAACTATTCTCTAATTACATATCTACACATAATATTGTGATATTTTAAGTGGGCACAAAATCCATGCAGTGTTTGTAATGTATTCAATTATGAATTAAGGAGAGACAGATACAGAAATGTTGTTTTTGATTCATGCAGACACAGATAAATTTGTAGTAGAAGTGTCGCACAGTTTTTTTGAGAGAAAGTTATGTGGCACATGGGATTTTGTGGTCTAGCAACACAGATGTTCTTGCAGTTTAACTTATTGTTTGCTCCCTTGTCGGTCCACAAAGTGTTTGTCCGCCCCTTGCTTAAATTATGAATAAAATCCAAGTTTTCTTTCAACTTCGTGCTCATGACACAAAGAACGCTCCCGGTCGCGGTAATGTTGGTAACGTGCTCTCATGCCCAACTCTAACCCTCTCGGTCTCTGTCTCTCTCTTCCTGGATCGGGGCTCATTAGTGGCGACAACAGCGCTGTTGACCCCTTAGCCTTCCCCCCTTTTGTCTCTCCTCTCCATCTCCCCACTATTTTCTCCCTCCCCATCTCCTCTCCTTTCTCTTCATCTCACTTGCCCCACTCTCTCCCTCATCGCCCCATCATCATTCACCCAGCAAGAGTTTGGCAGGGGTCTGCGTGTGTGTGTGTGTGTGTGTGTGTGTGTGTGTGTGCGTGCGTGTGTGTGTGTGTGTGTCGCCAGGGGCCAGCCTGCGCCTGTGTACAGCAGAGGTCTTCGGCAAGGACAACACAGGGGACTCTGTCCTTGTCTAACCCCCTGAAAATAGCAGAAAGGTGTGTGTGTGTGTGTGTGTGTGTGCAATGCTATGTACAGTGTTCTGAGTATGAGCAATAGCTTGTAATAATAATAGCGCGGTCAGAGTATAGGGCCAACAGGGACAAGCTACGCAGAGCGTATAAAAGCCCCAATAAGAGAGGACTGCTGCTGCTCGCCTTATGTTGTGACACAGTTCAGGATTGTCACAGGAACTCACACCAAATGCAGGGTCACCATTCGGCCATATAGCCTTTAAAAAAACAAATGAGAACCCAACATAAATATGGACGACAGTACGGCCCTTCAAGTGCACATTTTAAATTGAAGCCTCAGTGGCAGAAAGTAGAAGCAGTGAGTATCGGTTTAATTTGTTGGAGTCGCGCAGCGGATGATTGAAGTATGATTTAACCGCTCAAATCAGGCCCTGATGATTTGACATTTATGGTTTTAACGACGGGGTATCTGGCATTTATTAACATTTGCAACATAAAGTTTCTTTCCTTTTTGCTTCACAAAATAATTGCTTAGATTAAGGTATCAAACAAACGTATTCATTTTTGGGATTGCAAAAAGGCTACATACCATATATTAGAACCATATTAACGATTCTGTTAATGTTATAGTTTCCTGGGTGTTCCCCTTAAAGATAGGGCCGGTAACCTATTTCTAAGGTTTCTAAAAGGAGTTTTAGATTACACCTGTTTGTAGTCTGAACACAAGAATAATAATAATATTTTTCTTTTTATAAAGTAGGCTGTCCAGTCACTTCCGTGCCGGCGGCTGACAGAGCTTCAACGTGCCCTCAATGCGTCGCAGACTGCAGGAATCACAGGTCCGCGAGGCCCACGACAGCTAGCAGGTGTCCGGTCTGTGTGAGGCCATTCGTCTGCAGTGAGAAAAAAAGAACAAGTGGGCTGAACGCTCCACTGTGCCTCAATCTGAGCTGTTGACTCTTCGGTAATGATGCAAGTCAGGCTAAACATAACAAACCATTAGCGTCCTCAGCGTGCCGGCAGATCTCACTCGACAGACACTGGGAATGCAGATTAGTTGCCGAGTGCGAGGCGCCGGCATGAATACGTCTCGGCTATATTATGTAATTATGAGCCGCTGTAATAATCAGGTCCTTTAATCTTCTGATTTGGGCCTTTTTACAACAAAAAAGTGTAGAAGCGCAACACGGACGGGGTCTTTGTACAGATATGTTCAGTGACCTCGCGTTTGACCGCCATGTCTTCTTTTTTTCACCCTGTCGTTTGTCCTCGGCTCGCTGGAAAGACATCTGCAACTGCAATTAGTTATTTATCTCAACAATCACGTGACCTCTAAATGCTTGAAGCCCGGGAAAAAGGAAGGAAAGATGGTCTCAGAGAGCTGCAGGCATGTGAAAGCAGAAAAAAAAGAAAGAAAGAAAGAAAATAAGATGAACCCCTTTGGGACGGACATGATTTCCCACCGGCCGGTCCCAGGGAACCATGAAGGAAAAACAAGAAGCAAAAGGGAGAAGACGAGAACTATGCGGCGACAGAGAAGAGAAAGTAGAGCAGGATTAGCAGCAGCAGCAGGAGGCTGGAAGGAAAAGAAG
Organism: Cyclopterus lumpus; assembly: GCF_009769545.1. Classification (NCBI taxonomy): domain Eukaryota; kingdom Metazoa; phylum Chordata; class Actinopteri; order Perciformes; family Cyclopteridae; genus Cyclopterus; species Cyclopterus lumpus. The sequence goes on from NC_046972.1 coordinate 5,495,078, forward strand.
ATAGAGACACAGACAGGAAACAAGGGAAAGAAATGAATAGGAGGTCTGGCTCTGCTCGGCCTTTATCAGAGGAAACAAGGGAAGCTGTATGGCCAGGGTTCATACTCTCACTGAGCCGCGCCCAGCTCGCCCTTCTTCCTTCTATCCCTCTCTTGCTTTTTTATTTGTCATTTTTTAATATCTTTCTACATCTCTACCTTTTGTCCTCCTCGCCTCCTCTCAAATTACTCGGAAACTGCTCCATAATTAAAAACATGTTCATGCAAATGAAACAAAAGTCTCCCTTGCCCTCACGGTGCATCTTTGTCCATAGAAGTTCAACTTTGCTGTGTTGTCTGGCTGCCTTTAAAGGTCTGGTACAAGTGAGACAATGTTCGCTAAAAAGGCCTCTTTTCTTCACACACACACACACACACACACACACACACACACACACACACACACACACACACACACACACACACTTATGTGTGCAAACAGACTCGCTCCCCTGACAGCTTTGCTGTTTGGGTGGGATGGGGGTGATTGATTAGTCTCTATGGAGACAATGCGTTTTCTAATGAACCAAGGGGAAAGCTTGCATGCTAATTTGTGTCTCGTGGAAAGGGGTCGTGCTCGCTTTTGTGTGTGTGTGTGTGCAGTAGATTATTTCCAGTGAACGGTAATATATATTTTGTTTGTGGGCTGCATGTGAGTTTATCCTAACAAGGCTATTTCCATCCACCTTTTCAATTTGTGCTTAAAAAGAAAGAAGAGGATGATGACGCTTTGTAACGACAAAGAAAAGTGCAATGAAAAGAGTGATTAAATCATGACGTACAGACGAGGCATGTGACATAAACTAAGAGAACTGTAACCCTCCCTCAAATACATACATGAAATACCTTCCATATATCATGTTATATGAAGGAGAAGTGAATGGTTTTAGTGCAGGGCTATTTTAATTCACCCTTTGACGTCACAACATCCGGTTAAAAGGTCAGCCAACAAGTGTGTGTGTGTGTGTGTGTGTGTGTGTGTGTGGATGCGGCGCTGTCCAGAGAGTACTGAAACAGAGCGACAGATGCGGTTTCTTAGCCTGATCCCCCACCCCTCCATCGCCCACCCTCCCTTCCCCCTTGATTGTATCAATTGAAAGACATGAAGAAACAAGAAGAAAGTGAAGGGACAGTCATCAAGAGAGAGAGAGAGAAAGCGAAAATTGCCAAAAATATCTTGCGCTCTGATCGTGCTCCGCTCGTATGCGAGTGCTCTGATGAAGGAACGCATTCTTTTGATTTTGAAACCGTAGCCTTGTGTTGCTCTATCAGCCAAGCTGCTGCTCCGATGGCCTCACAAACTTATGCCATACGGTGTTATTGTCAATAGGCTGACATTTGTAAAACAATAAATAAATCATGATTTAGTCAGAGAAACCAAGCACTTATGTGTAAAATCAGACATGCAGCACCCCCAAATATCCAGAATGGAATGATCCTTTGTCTCATACCCACATGTTCCCACCACTGCGATGTTTGGACACAGACTGTCAGTGGGACGAGGATCCTGAGGTCACCGGACTGGAGGATCAGCATCACCACCCTGACATTCACATAACAGCGAAACCCCCGTTGATGTTGTTCTGAACATTCTGTTTAAATCAGCACTTACACATGGGTGGAAACTTGGCTTATGAAGACGCACGCGCTACATGCGTATCTTGTGTGTGTGTGTGTGTGTGTGTGTGTGTATGCGCTTTGCGTGTGTCGTCGCCACGGTGATTTAGATGCAGTCGATTTTCAGCCACCACAGTGCACACCTCCTGATGCGAACACTGCTATCGCATGCTTTTTAATGACACGCCTACTACCCCACCCACACACACACGCACACACACATTCATAAATCAAGCGTGACATATCAACATATCAGCGTGGCGATGGGCCTGTACCAGACACTTTGATTATGATATGCTAATCTGACCTATAATTTACTTCCTGGCATGTCTCTGTCATCTCCTCCAGTGTCCTGCTTGTGTGTTACCCCCCCCCCACCCCCCACCCCCCACCCCCCTTCCTCTGTGTCTTTGCTCCCGCTCCATCTGATTAACTCGCTGTATTGGCTTGTCTCTTATTAGAAACTACATTGCCAAAGCCGTATACAAAAGGAATCAATATTTTACAACATTAGCAAGCAACCGTCCATCCATTCAAACCATGCTGAGATGCTTAATTGCTTGTTTTGACATCATGTACGATGAAATAATCAAAGTCTGGAATTGAGGGGAAGGCATTAATCACAGAAGCTAAAACTGTACACACCGGATGGATTGTGCTTTTGGACCTAATGAAAGACAAACATTACTGTCTCGGCTTTTTGCAGTTTACTTTTCAATTTTTTTAAGTTTCAAAGGGGAGGAAACTGAAGGTAATATTTCTAGCGACGCACATTAAGTTCGTACCACAAATCTCCAGCGGCTTGGTCTTCGCTCTAGCGCCATAAAAGGTCCACCGAGTGTCGGCGAGATCGAAAAGTTTCCTCCTCCTTTAAGAATGAATGTCAGTCTCACGAAAAAAAAAAAGGGATTTAAAAAAAGAAAAAGAAAAAAAGAAAAGAGTTAATGGCCGTGTTTTCCTCTTGTCGCCCCATGCAGCCGCTGCAGATAGACGACAACTTCTGCGGCCAGGACTTCAACCAGCCTCTAGGGGGCACCACCGCCATCGAGGGCATCCCGCTTTACGTGGACAAGGACGACGGCATGACCTCCGTGACGGCCTACGACTACCGCGGGCACACCGTAGCCTTCACGGGCACCCGAGGCGGACGCATGAAGAAGGTAGGCACTGTTTGTCATGTATGTTCTGGCGTTTCTCGCACATTGTGAACGATAAATTACAGAGATAGCCGACACAGAACTAATAAAATGCCGGTGTGTGTGTGTGTGTTACGTGTGTGTGTGTGTGCGTGTGTGTGCATGCCATGCTCTACAGAAAACCACTTTCACTCTGAAGCAATTTTGTGTCATTTCATTATGTATTTTCAATGGTCATTGGTTTTGACATTGCTGACAAATGGTTTTGTCATCAAATCTCATTGTAGACATCGGCACTATATATATTTATATACGCACACACACACACACACACACACACACACACACACACACACACACGCTTCTCACTCTTTTATACATTTATATATATATATTAATATATAAAGGAAGCAGCTCGGGAGAGATGCACGTTTTCTCCCAGGAAGCAAGGCAGTGTGTGTGTGTGTCTGTGTGTGTGTGTGTGTGTGTGTGTGCGTGTGTGTGTGTGTGTGTGCGTGTAGAGCTGGTGTTGTTTGACCCAAGCTGTGTGTTTTAAAAATATTTTTTTAACACTTGCCAGTGTTGTTTGGTGGTCTAGTCCCAGTGTTGCTAGAGCCCAGGGAGTGTATCTGAGTGGCTTCAGGGTGGGTGAGGATGGTTTCCTGTGTGTCCCTTGAGGTGAAGGAAACCCAGTGATTGGTGGTGATGTATTTTTCTGTAGATCTGTGTGTTTGTTTGCATGCTTGCAATGGCGGCCTCGGAAATATCTCCTCAATCACAGGCAAGCGGTAATTTCCCACCATGTTGGGCGGACGCTCAGCACGCAGTCCTTTTGTGTGTGCGTGTGTGTGCCTGTGGGTTTACAGTGTGTGTGTGTACCCATCATGAGTAGACCGCAGGGTGTGTGTGCCAATCAGCCGCTCCTTCATCTGAGATCCGACTGAGCCGCTTCTGTTTCTTCTGGTTTTTTTCTCTCTTTTTATCCTTCGCAGGACATCTCTATATGAGTGTGCCACCAATAGTCTGGAGACTGAATAAAAGAAAGTCATCTAAGGATACAAATAATTGCATAAATGCATACGTAATTACAAAATATATATGAAAGGAAGTTACATCCACATTTCCCTGTCAGCTTAATTTGAAAATGAAGTATTTCAAGATTATTTTTGGAACGCTTTCAAGTCAACTATCGTTTTGCAAAAGGCTTGTGTCTTGGGTTGGAAGTGTTTGTGTTTATATCGCACTTTCTGCCTTATTCTGTTCAAGCCAGAATGCGTGTGTAATATTCAGCTGCTACACTTTTTCATACAAGTTTGACAGCTTAAGCGTTCGGCCCCTGCATGCGTTTCCATGTAGCGGGAGGAACGTCTGCCGCAGTAATGCTGCTGTCAACTGCTTTTATATAAGATATGATAATGTGCAAGCTCGCACAGACACACACACACACACACAAGCACACACATGCACACACGCGCACAAACACGCACAAACACGTGCCTCCTTACACGGCTTCCTGTCTCTGGTGTTTTGCCACGTCGACTGAAACCTGGCCCACTAGTCCTTGTGCCTGACCCCTGTTCTGGTGTGTGTGTACGTGTGTGTGGAGATGGATGATTTGTGCTTGGGGAGCTTGTGTAGGGGGGTCAGCAGATCCTGGATGATACCCCGCTGATCGGAATCCCATTTCCCCCCAGCCGGCATGCCTTCCTGTGCTTCGGGAGACTGAGGGGAGGAAGGTGAAGGAGGATGGAGGCGGCCGGTGTGGATCAATGCAGATGCTGCAGCAGCATGCGGGGGGGCCTGGCGGGACAGGGGCACCAATAACAATAAATCAGCACAATTACGCCGTTCACGAGGCGCTTAGGTCCGCCGGTGCCTAATTAAGTCTTTCCTCCGACACAGGATGCGATTCATTTTTTTGGCTTTAAACGAGGTCTCCTCCAAACTAAATTGGACAGCGACTCCTAAATGACGGGAACTGGATTTGTACCAAAACGGAGGGAGGAAGAGGGAAGGGAGCCGGGATTAGAGAGAGGCAGAGAGCGAGGCAGATGGGATGAGAGATGCTTACGGTCTGTGTGTGTGTCTTTTACTTTTTTTATTATTATTGCTATTCATTGGGAGTTAAACTGCGCTCATTGGCCCTAATGAAATGTAAAGCTTGCAAGCGTGCCGGCTGTCTGCGCACGTGCACGCTCATTAGGGATCCCACAATGTGACACGCACACGTCCCGCCAGACTCCCCCGTATCGATTGATCTATGAATATATAATCGTTAGTGTAAATCTTAAGCCCAGCCAGTCCATAAGTGATGGTGTCTTTCGTCTGGCTATGTGGGTGATAGAGAGAGAGAGAGAGAGAGAGAGAGAGACTGACTTTAGACGTAAAGCCAGGCGGTTGTTTGTTTTGTTTTTTACATCAGCGTGACTAATCAGAATGCCTTCAATACACACACAGCATGTATGTGTTAAATACCCTCCTCATGTCTACATTATTGCTGTGTTTTGGCTGTGCGTGTCACTGTTGTACGAAATCTAACTTTGGGGTCAAACTCATACCCCAAATCAGCATTGTGTTAACAACCTTTATTGGGTTGACGCGGCGGAGTGGAGAACAACTGATTAAGAGCCCCGTGTCGGAAATAGAAGCTAATTTTGTTATTTTTTTTACATTATATTACATTTTATCCAAAGCGACTTACAATAAGTGCATTAAACCGTGAGTCCAAACTCAGAACAACAAGATCAAGCAAGTACAATTTCTTCAATAAAGTTAAACTACAAAGTACTATCCGTAAGTGCAGGTTGGCTTTTTGTGAGGAGAAGGTCTCCATTGCGTTGAGCGACCAGTAATAAGAAAGGCGTACGGCCGCCGACAGTCTGCGGACACCGTGTTCACACTGATATAACGTCGGATATCTTGTGATGCAAACTATGCGACATGTGGTGAAGTACACATGGCGGGATGCAGATGGGTGATATGAGTAGGGCTGGAAGAAGGAATCCATGAAAATGAATCAGCGAATATTTTGTGGATGTCAGTTTGGGACTTTTAAACAAAGCAATTGAAGATGTCAAATGACCAAACAGTTAATTTAGAAATGATTGACAGCTGGTCATAATAACACAAATGAGCTGTACATGATGACCACCAGATTGCAGAATGAGGGAGATAAGATGTAATGCTGCTTTATAGTCTTCGTTTGACGATCGGATCCAGTTGAGAGCACTTGAAAAAACTAATGAGTATTATTATTGTTGTAAATGATTATACAGCACTTAACAATAGCCTTATGAGCTACAAGTCATGCCGCCGGCAGCTTGAATGTATCGCTATCGGGAAGGCAGCGCCAACTGTTGGACGTAGAGTGCATAAGACCTGCTAGAATGTATGATACAAGACTCAGGGTTGCAAGATGAAAGACATGAGGCGGAGGGAGGGTGTCTGAGGTGGGATGAAGGATGGACAATAGGCCGTGGGACATTAGAGATACAGTATGGTCATTTGGTGTAGGGAACAGTTCCAGCTTTGTCACACAGAACGGGCCTCCCCTCTCCTCGTGAAAAGCCACCAGTCTCACACCTGCCAGCCAGCCAGCAGCCTATGTCTACATTGTATATTGTTGTTTGCTCGGTGCTTCAAAGTCGAACATATTCCTTTTGGAAAAAACACCCACAGTGCATCACTTTGTAGGGAGACACGGGAGTAGGTGGCGGACCGATAGCACCACGGGCCGCCTTCCCTGTGCCGTTTGCCAGAAACATCCTTAATAAAAAATAAAATAAAATACTTTTTTTAAACTCCTCAGATCTCGGTAAAAACCTGGGAATCCTTTCATTCCCCTCATTTGGTTGCGTCTTTTGTCTACCTGGAGAGAACAAGGCGCTCTCGCCACATCAGGAGAGATGAAAAGGAACCCTCAACAGCCTCAAGTATTTCCACAGTCAAGAAACAAAAAAGAGGCAAGCACAATGAAGACAGAGGGGGGGAGGGGGGTTACTCAGCAGTAGATAGGTGTGTGAATGCGTGTGTGTGGTAGGGGTGGTTGGGGGCGGTTTCATGTCATTTCATCATTTCCCTGCGAACAGCGAATCCAATTACTTTTCCCCTTTCCCTTTCCATCTCGGAAGATAGCCTGAGTGACAGGGCCGATTGGTGCAGCGCTACCGCGGTAACCATTCCAACCCGGGTTGATTGACAGCGCGTCGGCATTTTGCCGCCTTGAGACACGGAGACAAGTGAGGGACCGGTTGGACTCCGAGGCGGAACCAGAAGTTCGCCGGCCCTGCGTTCCCATTTAGAGACGATCTCCTTTGCTTTTTTTTGTTAGCAGTGTCCCACCCCCTTCAAGTAATCTTTCGCAATATATTAAGAAGTATTTTCTGAATCCTTTGTGCAGTTTATCTCACTGTATAGCACCAGTAGATTCCAACGGCAATTTAATAGATCAGTACTTCAGGACATCTTCATAACTGTGTTTTCAGTAAAGTAAATAATCACCTGCACCTGACGTTACCACGGTTTTGCAATTGGCACTTTCGTATGAAGCAACTCTGCGAGCCCACTGCTCGATGCCTCAAATCCTACACACACCGTCTCCTTTAAGTACGCTGTTCTATGCTTCTACTCCCCTGCATTTCCTTTGAATACCCTTTTAAGGCAACAGGGAACGTTTTACGGAAAGAGTGCTTATTAGAGAAGAGTCAGTAGAATTAGCAACGCCTGTGATTTATCTTGCAACCATTCAAATTGTATTCAGCATTATGGGAACCAACACTCTCAGCAGTGTGCTTTGCAGGATACCAGCTCTGCCGGTCCCAGTGTCCTGTGGATGAGAGTGCCTTGGATCTCTTCCCAGAGGTTTAGATGGCTGCGCATGCGATGGCTCTACAAGCTTAGCAGTAAAACTCGCTGTCAGAATGATTAAGCCTAATCAGGAAACATGGGATGGGAGGTAATTTAGCATGTGAATGCTAATTAGCACTAGCATTTAGACTGGCAGACGATGATTGAAGCGGCGCATCGGCTGCTCAGCCTGGTTAAATGGCAAAAACACCAGGCTGGCGAAGATGATTGATAATCTCGGATATGGCTGCTGTCTCCGGCCCTGTTTGTGTGTTACCGTGTGTGAGTGTGTGTGTGTGTGTGTGTGTGTGCGTGTGTATGTGTGTGTGTCTGCTACAGCTCCTCTTCTCTCCAATGCAACCTTCATAATGAGCAGATGATCACAACACCTGAGCACACTCTAATTCCATCTTCATCCCATTAAGTAGAAGTTAGTAGTGTAATGTCTTATTAGTTTCACGGCACACACACAGACTTTTGTGAAGCCTGCTGTACGTGTGTGTGTGTGTGTGTGTACACACTGATGTGTCGTGTGTACTTCCAATGATGTGGACACGTATACGTCAGTGTGTCCGTGGTGTGATCCTCTTTAAATAAAAGTTGGTGTGTGTGTGTGTGTGTGTGTGTGTGTGTGTGTGTGTGTGTGCGTGTAGCTGCTGTGAGAGCGCCAGTGTGTAAATCTTGTAAAGATAATATTACCGCTATAAGCGATGCTAATGTTTGAGTAAATTATCATCCTATTCTCCCGCTAATACGCTGCTGCACTCCCTCTCTTCAGATCTTTTCCTGTTTACAACCCCCCCCCCCCCTCCCCCTCCACCTCCACCAATTCTTATCCCCTCTACTCCCTCTCTCACTCATATGTCACCTTCAGCTCCCTCTCTCCCAACCGAGGTGGGCGAGATGCCCACAAACCCCCCCCACCCCCCAGAGAATTTCATCTGTGTGTGTGTGTGTGTGTGTGTTTGTGGGGCGCACCGTCCGTTCTCTCCTCTCCCTCATTCTCCTTATCTCCTCTATCCATTAGTACATTAGTGTACGTCAACCTGAGACAAAAAAAAAGAAGTAGAAAAGAAGTGCTATCTCTGTCAAGCCTTTCACGAGAAAGAGAGACTTAGAGGGACACAAAGAGGAAGCGAGCTAAAGATGAACAGATATGAGGACATGTAAGGCAGACAGTGATCCTTGTAAATGATTATACGGAGCATCGACATGGCTCTCTGTGCCCCCCATGTTTGACATTGTTTGTTGTACTCGCGGCGTCCCAAGCCAGCGTTGAGTCAAGTCGTGTTTGTGCAAATGAACAGCAGCGAAGAGACCCAACACAACTGGAGCTCAATGGGACATGTTTGAACTGTCCGTACGATGTTACAACAACAATCTCTTGAGCTTGTGTTAACTGCAACTCTAGTTTCAGGCATCTCACCAAAAAAAAAAAAACATTCATAAAACCCACTGACTTTGCAACGAGGGAACCGGATGTGCAAAAGAAAACGCAGACTCATTTCTGGGCTTTTAGAGCTCACTCCTGCGCCACTATTCAGTCGCTTTTTGAAAAATGAGGATTTGGAAAACACCTCCCTTGTGAAGCACATCTGAAATGGCTTTCTTTTAAGGAAATCAAAGTCCTTCTTCCTGTCTCTTTTTACGGCCTCACAGGAAATGAAGGCATTAGCGCGAAAATGAATCAGAGGGACTACACCTAAGACTGGCTGCCACGCGTTGAAATGTCTCCTCCAGACTCATTTACATTTGAATGCTCCAGGTGTTACTTATTATAGGAGGAGACAAATGGACAGTGTTGGGAAAAAAAAGTCAGCGCAGCATCAAATGAGGATGGAGTGATACAGAAATAGTCCCTTTACACCACTGGCAGAGTGATCAGAATTACAACAGCAGGATCTCTGCCACCTCCGGGTCGCCGACATGATACCACTCTGCATCACTTCTCAGAGGCAGCCGCTGCTAATGTGCCACTGTGGTTGTGAGTTCAATTCCCAGGCGGGCTATCGCTTCATATGTATTACCCCCCGTGTCCTTGAGCAGGGCATTATCTCAGCCGTCCCTCTGGAGGAATATGGCTCAATGTTAATGGACCGGCGATGTGCATGGAGAGCGAGATGGATGGATTAGTGAGCTAATGAATCTTTGATAAGTGGGAAGGCTTTGTGAGTGTCAAGAGACAAAGGGAAAGATCACAGCTAAACCTATCAACTGTGGGATGGCTTTAATCCACACAAAAAAGTCTTGGAAACGAAGTGATGTGCATGTTGGTTTCTATAAAGCGATGTGAAAAAAAAGGCAAGATCAATTTTGTTATGTATGTCTCATATGCCTTATGTAAAGCGTCTTTGTGTGTTTTGAAAAGCACTATATAAATTCGATGTATTATTATTATTAATTTATAAATTTGGTGTGTTATTATCAGACAGCAAACTCCAGGTCTGACAAGTGAAGCCAATAAGGAAGTGCCTTAAAAGCACATACTTTTTAATGGCCAGCAGGCGGCGACTGCAGTTGCAAAAAGAAGTCTGATTGTATAGAAGTCAATGAGAAAATACTACCTTGTGATTGACAGGTCACAGACACTGCGTTGTCCGGCCTGGGTGGTGTTGGTTGTGCTTAAAATTCTAACCCTTTTATTATTTGTTTTTTTTCAGTTCATGAAAGTTAATTGTCAAATTTGTTTGCCTGAAAATGTCTTTTTCACCATGTTAAACTGTTCTGGTTCTAAAAAAACCCAGATTTCTATGGCCAAAATGCCGAAGATTATTGGCCAAGATTATCGGCGACTCGCTGATTATTGGCGTTTTGCCAAAAAACAATCTTGTGAGATCGGCTTTTCTGCTGTTGCCCTTCAAAATAAAAGCTCAATATCTGCACACGTTTTGCACAGGTTGCACGTCATTGTTTTCAAAATGTATACAGTGTAAAACTCTTTATTGCCAAATATTTTAACTTGTTTTGTTTAGTTTTTCCCAGGTTGCACTTTATTGTTATTATCTTAAAAAGATATCCAGTGCAAAACAGGTTCACTGCAGTCCCAATAAGCAATTTCTTTGCCAGTGCTTTTTTGCACATGTATACCTTTATTTGCATTGTTCTAACAAAGTGATTGCACATTTGCTTTACTTGAAAGTGATTGCAATTTCCTTTATTCTATTATTTGAAAAAGCACAGATGGAGGAGTCACAACAAGTTATTCCAATAAAAAGTCAGCATAGACCATTTTGTTGGTCGTGGGGCACGAACATCTTTCTTCCTCCAAAGTTGGGCGTGAACAAGAACAAGTTTGAGAACCACTGCCCTAACCCCTGTGCTACAGACACCGTTAGGGCCATGCGAGGCCACAAGTGGAGCCGAACAACAGACACATTTGCAGACGCTCAGCAGCGGTCAGCGATGTGCTCGGACAGCTGTTGTGCTGATGACCGGTGTCAGGTGCCCGTGGCCTGATTCAAGCTGGCCAACCCCGAGGTCATGGTCGGACATGTGTCTCTGTATCTGGCGTGCATCTGGAGAACAATTGCCATGTTTTAGGTGGGAGGGGGTGGCGGGGGCGGGCTGTGTGTGTGCGGTGTGTGTCGTCTATGCTTTTACTGTTATCCAGGGAAATATGCCAATAATTCACCTGTCCAATCATATCATTTGGGCCACAGATACTAGATACAAAATAAATAAATAATGTTTTTACTGTCAGAGCATTTGATTTATGGATTGCTGTCGGGATGTAATGGGAATTTCAGCAAATATAAAAAAATGGAGGTGATTAACATCAAGGAAAAGATATGGCCTGGATGAGTTTGTGTGTGTGTGTGTGTGTGTGTTTATGTGTGATTAGAGGGCCGAAGAAACATTTCAGCGTGTGTTTGTGCCTGCTATGTTAATCTCTTTCACATCAAGGAAAGACACAGCCCGCGTGGGCGTGTGTTTGTTTGTGTGTGTGTGTGTGTGTGTGTACACATGTGCATCTGATTAGAAGGCACATGCAGGAAAGGATACAGACTGTGTGTTTGTGTGTTTGTGTGTGTGTGTTTTAATAGGACTGCAGAGGGTTCATTTTCTTGTGTGCACATGTGCAACTGTGTGTATCTGTCTCTGAGAGATACCGATCCTTAGATGAAGGGGAATCTCACACTCCCTACGAGAGAGTGTGTGTGTGTCTCTGTGTGGGTGTGAGCTCATCTTCATCAGTTAATGTAGGAAGCAGTGTGTGTTTACATATTACAGCAGCTGTGCTTTCTTCGTGTAGAATGGAAGCTGCCCACCTGATGCCAGGGCAGCTGCCACAGCCCACTACACTAACACGCACACACACACACACACACACACACACACACACACACACACACACACACACAGACAGACACAGTGCCAGCAGCCCTTTTCTGTATCTCTGAGTGTGTGTTTGCTGCTGAGGGGAAGAGAAAGGGCCAGCTGCAGTGTAAAGCCTTCATCAACTGTTCCTCTTGACTGCCCCATCTGCCCAGCCATTAATACACACATGCATGCACACACACACACACACACACACACACACACACCCATACACTAATGCATACACGCAGCCCTTCTGTCAACTTATCAGACGCACGTATTGCTCGTTGCTCGTTACTCGTTGCATTCTTTGGGGTTTGTCACGACCTTTACGCGTATTCTCTGACGCCTAATGTTTGCGGGACACACCATTCGTGGAAAATTGTGCAATGGTACAATTAGGGTGGAAGCAACTCTATTGTGTGGTTTATTACATGAGGTGAACATCAGGATGGGTGACAATATATGTATATATAATTATATATATATATTTGTTCTATAGTCTGCCCTGCTCTGCAGTGTGTTTTGTGAATCACAAGCTCTTCTTTAGTCCATATTTTTTCTTCCCAGTCAGTGTCCTAACCTCGGTTTCCCTCGATGTGTTCTAGTCCAACTAAAACCCAGCTCGTCAGCCAGATACAAGGATGTCAGGCAATAGCTCAGCACCCGCTTGTAAATGACAGAGAGTGAGCTGGCGGGGGTCAAGGAGACATAATTACATGGAAAACCAGGAGGTTGAGTGCGAGGGAGACCGTCGCAGCGTCGCTCTTGATGATGTTTTTCATATCGATTGGCTGCTCTCCAGAAGCCTCCTGATTTCTGATTTGGACGTTTGTGAACATTGTGATTGCCGCGAAGAACGTCTAATGTCTTGAGTGGCCTCTGCAATCAAGGACAATGACCCTTCACTCCACGTGCAAATCCCGCACTCCAGCACACACATGCATATCTACCTAAAGTTTTCATGTGTACATCTTGCTACAGCCGAGGTTTCACAGATGATTTCCCTTGCAGGGCATTTGGTGTGACGTCGTCTCCACTGGATAGTTCCGTTTAGATTCTTTAAAGATGCATTTCCTGATATTAATATAATCCACTTTAGATTTGTGTTCATTTTAAATAACAATACAATCGCAGACCGTATATAAGAAGTGGGCGTAGTTGTCGTGACTTCACCCACTTGTTTGTGGGCATCTTGGTTTCATTTGCAACCAGGAAACGGAAGTGACCACATTCAGACCGCGGAGGAGTGACATAGAGACGCTTGGGTGCAGCATAGAGATCAGAGAGTGTACCGTGATAATACTTTAATAATGTTAAAGGGCCTTTGCTATCGGACAGCCTATGTGGCTTACACTGCTGGTCTTAATTGTCCAGTTTTCAGCATTTGTTTTGGTTTAAATGTGAACATAGCTGATGGGAACACTATACAAATATGAACTTGGTTTTAAAGTAACAAAACATTCTTTTTAATTGAGCATCACAGGTTTTTGGTTGCTATATTAGCTAATGCTAACCGGTTTTGGTAACAGACAAACGTGGTTGGCCGAGTAGACACCAATGATACAAAGGATTAGATGTAGTGATGAACTGGTGAGGTCCCAGTGAGACACTGCTTCCACTTTATGTCGATCACATTCTGGTTGAAATGACTATGTTTTAGAGGGGAATTTGTTTTCTCGACGACTTTACATCTCTCCTCTTTCAACTTCCTGGTCTCCCATAGTATTTTTTTTAATTTTTTTTAATTGCTTTGCCGTCTGTCTGGTCGCATCAGACAATTTTATTGATTTATGTTACCTTTAGAATTCAGAAGCATCACACACACACACACACACACACACACACACACACACACACACACACACACACACACACACAAAACACACACAAACAGATAAGCAGACACGACGTTGGAGAACTACTGAGAAAATATATACAGGCTGAGAATGGTTGAGGACAAAGAGCCAACCAGAGCTGGTGTTATTCAGCCATCTGGTCTTTGTGAGTGTGTTTGTGTGTGTGTGTGTGTGTGTGTGTGTGTATGCCTTCTCTCCATTGTATCTGAATGCAGCGGAGAGAATGACTTAGATTACCAAGACTGATATGAAAGTCACACTCGAGGACACGCTCCAAGTGGCAGGCAGACACACACACACCCACACACGCACACACACCCACACACACACACACACACACACACACACACACACACACACACACACACACACACACACACACACACTGTCTGTTTGCAGCCTTTTGGTTTTCACTGGGAAGCTTACAAAGCATTCAGCTGAAAGACAAGTGTCTGTTTTGTGTGTGTGTGTGTGTGTGTGTGTGTGTGTGTGTGTGTGTGTATGCCAAGGTCCCTCCTCTAATTGAAGTGTACAGTGACTTGGCAGGGTGCCTGGTGTTACAGAGTCATGCAGAGGGACAATAGAAGAAGAGAAAGAAAGAGAGAGACAGAGAGATTAGAGAGAGAGAGGGATGAGTTGTAGAAACCAACGATAAGAAGAAGAGGAGAGGATGGAGGTGGAGGAGAACAGGGATGAACTGATGAAGCAGATAATTAGACAGCAACAACAGCCCTAATGCAGTTAGTCTTTCCCTGATGGATCGTAACAGAACGATATTAAATGTTGTATACTACTGCATGTGTTTTGGAGTCCTATTCCTAAATGGCTCGGCAACATGTTTGAGGACATTCCTTTTTCCTTTTTCTATTTTGTATTTTTATTCCGGCTAAATTGAATAAGCATGCGTCATAAGCTCTGCGGTGGCTCCGCAGTCTGACAGACTCTCTGCGCCTCCCACTGCTACCACGTAAAGTTGTACTGAATCTAAAAACAACAACAACAACAACAACAATGTGTGTCTCATGTCTGTGAGCTCAGATTTGAGAACCGTTGTGTGTTTTGAAATTTTTTAAATGATTAATTAGTTATCATATGTGTTGTTATTGATATGAATTGGTGCCTCTGTGCTTCATTCACAGACCCTCATATGGCATCCCAGGTGTTAGCTGTGACACACTCTAATCAACATTCTATCTCCAAACTGAGAAGTTAATCCACTCTGAAGTGTGTGTGTGTGTGTGTGTGTGGTTTGTGTGTGTGTTTGTGTGTGTGTGTGTGTGTGTGTGTTTTACATCTTTCATTTTGTAGATTCACACATCTAAATATAAATCCTTCAAACTCTGGAAGCTGGTTGTTGGACGTGTTATATTTTGTACTAAACGGTATGATACCATATTTTACAATATGTTGTACAACAATTGTCATTGTTCTTGTGCATATTGGGCAGAATTAAATCTGACTATCTTTTTATTTGATTTTTGACTTTCATATGCCTCTCCTTTCATCTTTTACAAACACAAATAAATTGATTTCTGTATGATGTATCCGTGATTGTGTTGTATTTATATATTTTCCACATTCCTCCTACTTGCCCTTGCCATATTTCACATGTACACAAAAGGAACTGTGAATCCATTTGCACAGACTGGCAAGGAGCAAAAAACGAGCAGCGGTGGTTGGAGCCACAGCACTGAGCCAGCACCATCCGCTGATGAGAAAGCGTAGCGAGGTTAATCCGTCAGATTACAGCAGATTACAAAACACCGGGGACGGCCGAATTGGAGATTATAGCAGAGAGATGAGGGCAGAATAATGGAATGGATGGATGCTGGAGAGTGATAGAAGTTAAAGGATCAACGATTGATCAGGGGATGGACGATTGCACTTGTTTTCCTGGCATGAACTTGTCCTGGAAGCTTTTGGTTTAACTGTTTTTCTCATCAGAAAATACAAAACAAATTGAGCACAGTAGTCTTCTCTGGCCAGCCGATGCTCGTTGTGACATGACTGAGGTCAGTGGGTGAAAAAAAAATGGCTCAAACTGACTTTTTTTCTTCTTCTCTTCAACAGTCAAATGTTTGAAATACTGAAAAACTCTAAACTAAAGATACATTAATGAAAACATATTATATTCCATTTCTGCCAATTAAACTCCCTAAATGTTAGACACTGTTCCTTTAATGTTAGCGATCAGATGTGTATAAGAGTATACACATATATACATATATATATATATATATATATATATATATATATATATATATATATATATATATATATATATATATATATATATATATATATATATATATATATATATATATATATATATATATATATATGACAATACCGTCAACGTGGCATTCATTTGCGATTGCCGGATCTCGTTCAGAACAAGTGGTTTCCAGTCTCGTTCTTCGAGCAGGTCTCAAAGACTCAAGTCCAGAATCTCGAATGCCAGACAAGTCCGTCCCATATGTTCAAACCGCTCAAAGAACGGATGACCTCCAACATGGACACCTGGGGAACAAAGAGGCTCCTAGTAGCTACTCTGATAGAGCAGACAATATGTGAGCAAGGCAACACTGGATGTCACGAGAAGAAGTCCAACAATCTACCTCTTTCTCAGTGGCCTGGATAAATCCAATGTCCCGATTGAGGAGCTTTACAGCCATTGACTCTTTTGTTGCCAGATTTCGGCACTTGGTCACTTCACCATAGCAGCCTTCACCAATAACCTCCAGAACAGAGTAACCAGAGCAGCTGCCGAACAGGGTTTGACCTGCCTGAACCTCAGGTGCTGTCAGTGTGACTGTGGGAGTGAATGTGGAGTCAGCGTATTCAGTCAACACTACATAATCAAACACATCTTAACCATGAATCATGTCCTTGAATGTCAGTGTTGGCTTGTGATTCTGAGACCATGTGAAGGAGAAGATTGTATCAATTACTATTAATATCATGTGTATCATGTTAATCTATTTATTTATTTCATATAACAGATATAATTGTCTGCATTTATGTAGCGCTTTTTTAGACTAAGCGGCCGCTAAGTCACTTTGTTCCTGATGACGTCTTAGTTTCTGTTTTAATAAGTGCTTTTTAAATAATATTTTTTTAATTCTAATGTTTCGAGACATGAGTCAAAAGCAACACATCAGCGTCCACAGTGTGATTTCAAAGCAGATACGTTCAGCATCATGCCAAATGTATTTTGAGCGTCTAGAGTCGGTCTTACTTGACACACCACAGATCAAATCTTCTCAGTTTAGTATTTCTAAGAATTGCAACTCCGTTCTCACGCCTGACGTCGCTAATGGGACTGCAAATAGTGGCCCGGTGCATGGAAGAGGACGCCTTGGCCCCGGTAGTTGTTCTCCGGATATCTGCTGGCTACGCCGCAAAACACCCAAAATATTGACCTTTGCGCCCCGAGGCTACACCTTCATAAGACCGACAGCAGATGTGTTTTTCCCAGATTGTTTTTAAGCATGATCATCGCATTACGTAAATTGGACGAGACGATGAATGAGATTAGGAAAGCGATGAATTGTCAATGCACACAGATTAACATCTTCACCAGATGGTGCAAACAAGTTCATACAGAGATATATATAGAGAAATTAATGTACAGAACAACAGATCAGTGGTACCATTGTATTGCCATTCTACTACACCACTACACAAAATGAACAAAACAATATAGAAAATGCAAAGTAGCTTCTGTAATATATAATATAAGTAAGCAATTATGGAACATTTACATTTTTACAGAGGCAATATGGACACTGTCGTTTGCTGACAGACTTGTAATACTATAGTAATGATAATTTAAAGTATCAAATATGACAACCAACAAATGACGACCAAATGACTTTTGTAAAGGTTAAGGAAATACTGTATTCTTGTTGAAGAAATAAATGCCACTATGATTTACGATTGCCGAGGTTTAAAGGACTACAACACTCGGGTTAAATGGACACAACGTTGGACGTGGTGAATAGAAGCTGAGGTCAGCCTTTTAGGCGTTTGAACAGACGCCGTCCGTCTTCCTCGTGAGGCCATTCTCATTGGAGCTGCACAGTGTGTGTCGATAATCCGCACCCTGACTCAGTGTCGTGACATTTAATCGCATGAGCCGGTGACGCCAGAGGTACAAACACCGGGTCCTGCCACATGATAGCCGCCTCAGCTTACTTTGTCGGAACAATCGCATCATTGTACACTTGACTAGACCAGAGCCGAGGCCATCAGGACGGCGTTTGGTCAATTGAACAGTGGTGAAATTACACTATTGCACCTTCTCCTCAGGGGCCCAGCTGGGAAAGCAGTGGACAGGAGAGTGTAATCGGTGTAACCAGATTAATACAGTGTAACAGAAAGGCCATTTGGCCTATTAACACGCTAGAAACACCACCTCGACAGCACCCGACAACTTGTTGTCAGCACCATATGTTTGTATTTTGGTGTGCGCAGTATGTTTAACATATAACTGTCTAGACCAAGATGCTCTTTGCCAGATTGTTTCTGAACTGTGGCTTTTATCTCAAACTAGTTTCTTCTTTCTTTTCTCGGTTTAACCTTTTTGGTTTGTTTTCCTTTTTCTCTCAACTGTTACACAGTGAGAGTTTATAAATGTTTCTTTTGAACTAGAACTAATGTTCTTCATAATACATAATACATGTACATCATTATTATAATACACATTATACATGTTAATTACGTGTTAAATTGTTAAATTTTCCATTTGTTTGTTTTCCTCTCTGTAGGACGGGTGATACAATGAGGAGGGAGGGATTTAGGCGGAGAGATGCAGGGAGGGGGAGGGGGAGGGGGGGATTTGGGGGGACAGATTCTTGGAACGCATTGGAACGTGTGTTCCCTTTTGGGGAATGGCCTCTGTGGTCGAGCGCGTGCTCCGTATGCATGACCAGAAATATGTGGCGAGCATTACACCCATACGCGATCACAACCACAGGCATTAATCAAAGAAAGAGCACACAAAGAGGCCACTAGGAAGGTTGTAGTCGAGGGAAGCAACGTGAAGTTACTTTTAATCCACGAAAATATCA
Organism: Cyclopterus lumpus; assembly: GCF_009769545.1. Lineage (NCBI taxonomy): Eukaryota > Metazoa > Chordata > Actinopteri > Perciformes > Cyclopteridae > Cyclopterus > Cyclopterus lumpus. Next base: position 5,513,962 of record NC_046972.1, read on the forward strand.
ATGACATCAGACTTTACACGTCCGGAGAGCAATTAAATACAATAATGCGACTAATAAAAGATATCGAGGGCCGGGAGCTTTGGTTTGTGTTGTGATGAACTTTGAGTTTGACATTTGCGTAGTTGTGATACCAGCACAGGCTGCAGCTGATCTTCTGTGGTGTATTCTGGTACTGTGTTTACCTCGGTGTACTGAGGCATCACACATCTCAATCCTCTCGCCTTTGGAAACGGTGGTAGCATCTGTGAACTGCTTGAACTGGAGGGCCAACGGTCTTGTGCTCCCCACTAGACTTCACTTTGTGTCTCATAATTCAATGTGAGCAAAATTAGGAAAACAAATGCATCATCGTGGTATAGAGAATCAATTTGTTTTCCACCGTGCCCATAAGGCAATATATTGAAAATGTGATTGTTTATCTAAATTAATATTTGGAGATTACTCCTAATGCTTCCCCAGCTTCTTATTTACTTTGCATCTGCTATATTTACAATAGGATACACTTTATTGTCCCCATAAGGACATTTTGTCGAGGACTCGCATGCTGCACACATGACGTGACACTCTACATGTCATCCTACTATTATTGTTTCATTTACTGCTTTCACCGCAGTAAATTAAACGATTAACAGACAACATGTCCCGTGATATTAGTTCATGGTTGTGAGGATGTTGCATGTGATTGGCTTGTCAAACGGAACTCCGCCTCTTTCACACAAACTATCCAGTGAGGAGACCACAGACTGGAAACCTTAGTGTTTCATTATTTTGGGTCTGCCCAAAAGGGGTTCACAGACACAGTCTCAATGTTACCGATCGGCTCGGAGTCTTCTCCAGCTCACCACCCTGCAGCGGAAAAGACCCCGTATAAAAGCCGCCAAGTGCGAGCTGACTGGGTGCTGCCCACTTGTTTAGACCGGGAACAGAACTTCTGTCTCTGGTGGTCAGATGTGCCCGGCCCCATCCACGATAGTTTGTTTTTCATCGGAAGTTAGGTTTGATCATGCGAGTCCCTGGAATCCCGACTCTGAAATGGTTCCGTGTCCACGCTAAGTGTGTGGTCCCGCGCCCTGACTGAAATATTAGAGATATCTGGGGTTTCTCACGATTGTCTTCCTAAACAGTGTGCACCACGCATTAGACAGCAAAGCACCAAAAAACAGAGGAAGAGTTGCTTCCCCTTTTTTATCCCCTTTATTGTTTATTTGGATTGAACCTGTAATCGTCTAGTGCTGCTCCCAGGTCAGCCATTGTGAGTTGTTTATTTCTGCAAAGAAAGGGAATGGAGGGGTTGGGGGGGGAGAAAGAAAAGCACTGAGAAACATTTAGTCAGTCAGCCTCGGGGCGAACGCCAGTAGACGGGGTTCAAAAGGCAAAAAGCTTCACTTTTAGAGCTCGTGGGGAGCTGGGAGCGGCGAGGTCAAAGGTCGACAGAGACAAAGTTTAATAAAGAAAGAAAGGGAGGGCAAGATGTGCCAGTGGGAGGGCGTTTGATTGATTGTTTCCTGTCTACTCTCTCCATTCTCTCATCCCTCTCTACCGCGTGGCTTCTCCGTTCACTCCAGTGTCTCAAATGGGTGTTTATTAGAAAAACACGTTGCCATAGCAATGGAAGAAATATGGAGAAAGTCCTCGGCAGTTGTTGAGCAGAGGAATCATTTTGGCTTTGAAACTTTTATGACACAGTAGTATATAATAACCCAAATCTATTATAATAATAATAATAACATGAGAGAGTTATAAAGTTTATAATATGGAGCAATAAAATCATTCATAACAAAGACAGGATAGGTCACATCGGACAATGCAGCCATTATTTGTAGTGTGCGCGTGCGAGCGCGCGCATGTGCGTGCGTGTGTGTGTGTGTGTGTGTGTGTGTGTGTTTTGGGTCAACCTATGTCTCCCTATCCTTTTCTTTTTTGTTGTTGCGTCCTTCGGGGTAAAGCTGCTATTCAACACTTTCCTTTGTTTAACCTTCTAATTGGAAGACGTCTAGAAGGGGAGCACACTCTTTCATGGCATCGCAAGTCTGATCTTACGCACACGCACGCGCACACACACACACACACACACACACACAGTGCAGTCTCCCACGTCGGCTGTGAGAACAGGAAGAATAGACACAAGACAAAAAGATCAAATTATCAGCTAGATTTAATTACCCACAACCCGACAGACACAATAACAGGGCTAAATCCAGATTTGTCTGGGGGAGAGAGAAAGAGATAGAGAGACTTTAGTCTGACTGAAGCTCTCTCTCTCTCTCTCTCCCTCATTCCTTTGCAGCAGAGAGCGTTCCTTCTTTTGAAAGCATTGCTGCAGAGTGAAGTGGTGACAGCTTATCGGATTAAGGATCGCCGGATAATAAAGACCCTTGTTTGATTTTCCCCACCCATACTCCTTAAATATGATTACTGCTTACTGTTACGCCAACATGACATTAGAGACGGTGACTGCGGCGGCGGCGCAGACGTTTGCATATTGTTTCTCGAGATGCTAAGAAGGGCTACGGAAGGGGAAGGAGGCTAAGGGACGCATCGAGCCGTCACTCCTCCTCTTCCCCCCATCCATCTTTCTCTCTCTCCATCACTTTCGTCGCCATTCTCTTTTGACCTTGTTCCCACTCTCCGTCACGGAAACTCGCGCAGCTGCCGTCTCTGTCCAGGGTAGCTTTTTGGTGCACGTCTTCTCCCACCTCCCAGATGACTTTCTTAATACATTTACTAAAAGGATTAATAATAACCTATATTCATTTGTTTTCTAAAATGTGAAAATGTGATTCAATGTTTCCTTTTTGATGTGGGTCCAGGTTGGCAGAGTGCCTGGATTCGCTAAACGACGAATCTCTTGAACTCTTCCTTTTTTAATAACCAAAGAGCAATTTCAAGTATTAACCGGGACTGACTGTCTCTTTTCCTTCGTTGAAAAGTCAAACATCTCTTTTCGCAAATTAGAAATTACACACTGCTGCAGCTAATACTTGTTAATTCCATTAAAACAAGTTGACAAAAGGTTCAAATGAAACTTGGCTAATTTTTTTGTCATGTCTATTTGTTAGAGAAAACACAACGTGTTGAGTCTTCCTTAATGAAACTATCAAGGTGATTGTGATAAATTTTCGAAGGTGAATGAATCGCCCCCAAGTGAAACTTCCATTCATGTCATATCGATAGCTTAAGCTTGGCGGAACCGGATTGCTGCCACGGCAACAACAAAAAAAACGTATTCGAGGGTCGTTTGTTGTCATTACGCAACACAGGGCTGCACAACATGCAAATTGCAGAATTAAAAAGCATTTTCGGGCAGATAATATGGCAAACACCTTGACATGAAATATTCAACATCAGCGGGCGGCGATCATCTCAAAGTGTGCTGCACTTAATCCCCGCACTTTCCTTTTTTTCGATGTTAGTGCTCTAGTAAATCTGTGTGTGTGTGTGTGTGAGAGTGTGAGCCCGGCTGCTCTGCAGTACCGAGGCCAGTTTGTGGCACAGAGGACTGTCAGTGTCATCCGCCCCGACCACAGTGACACTGACCAGACGCTCTAACTATCTGACGGAGAGCTATTCTACATGTGTGTGTGTCTCAGCCAATGTATTATCACTGTGTGAATGTATATACAGTGTACTAGGTGTGTGTGTGTGTGTGTGAGAGTTGCAGCCACTCTCTGAACTTGTGACCTTGCTGTGAACTTTGCTCCATTCTCATTCAGCGAGCATCGCGCTGAGCCTACTAGCAACGTTAGGCTAATTACAGCTGGGATGCCTGTTGGCTTTCTTTTCCCCAGAGCTCTTGTGCACATGCATGGGCATGCACGTGATGACCCCCCCCCCCTTTCCCACTCCCAGCATGACTCTAAGGCATCAGTGTCTAGACAGACATCGCTGCGATCGCTCTTTCTCTGGAGAAACAGGCGCTCATCTGTTGCAGTCCGGAGTTACCGTCCCAAATGAAGCACAGGGTTCCGATCTCCTGCTCGTTGGCTGGGCCATTTCTACCATTTTCTTAAGCTCTTGGTTCTTCTTTTCTTGTTGTTCGACGTTACCTTACTTCATACTATATTGCTTTGCGGTCATAGGTATCTTGAAAGAGAGAGAGAGAAAGAGAGAGAGAGGGCGTCCTCTCAAGGGATTCAAGGGTCTCCAATGTAATTCAGTCTGTGTTTTGTAGTGATGCCCACTAAATTTGGTCTTTTTGCCGATGCCATATGCTATAAAATATCTGTGTTTGTGTTTATAGGGCCCCGACACACGGGCTTCCAGACCATCCCTTAACATGTGGTGGTGTTCGGTTCATATTCACACTGGTGCATTTGCCCTGTTTGTTTCGGTTACATTTTGGGCTGCGTGAAAGCCGAAGCTCTGGTGGCACAAAGCAACAGGATCAGAACCTGCCCGAACAGATGGGTCTCTGCCTCCAGGCCCACTCGGTTTATGGTCTGCAGTGTGAAGGCATTCCAAACGCAAGGTTTTGTGAGAGGAAATAGTAGCACGATTTCCAAAAACCTTACTACTATCTGCCAGTCGGATACAATTATATTCTAGTCTGTACATATATATATATATATGCAAAGTCAGTATGACCGCTCGCTCTTCAGGGCCAGCTCGGTGTCAGAGAGAGTCGGGGCTTTAACAAAAACTGGGTGGGAGAGACCCCCTCAGCCCAAACGAGTAGTTTCACCGCCTCTTGTGGACAAACAATGTGTTCACTTCGTTCCCACACAAAGGAAACGCCGTTTCCACGGCGACCAGACATCAGACATGCAATTTTCTATGGATTTGACAGTTAGTGCAAAACGTGTGACGGGTATCTGGTGAAACACGCCGGGGGCAAATGTGCAAAAATGTGCCAAAAAAGAAAGAAGCTGTGTTTGTGTTTGTCATCACCAAAGCTGGTGTCTTACTCCACTGCAATGTAATTTGATTGAGATCTTACTGGGAGGCCATGCATAAACCCTTTGCAGAACATTTCCTATTAAATCCATTTAAGGAAGTTCAGAAGAGTGAGCAGTTAGGGAAGGAAGGCTGTTTTGCCACAACAGTGTGTGTGTGTGTGTGTGTATGTGTGTGTGTTTGTGTTTGGCGGACATGAACTTATCAACCCTGTTGCTAACATTATTACCCTCTAGCCATGTGGCCTACACACCACACGCAGACAGACACACACACACACACACACACACACACACACACACACACACACACACACACACTCTCACCAGGCCAGGCCACACTGCCTGTTAATCTGAGTGTCCCGGCTTGGAGACCCAACAGAAACAGACAGCACCAAAATATCACCGCAGGTTTCCCATGTCAACACTAGCAGATGCGACATTAATTCAATCAGCCATGGAAAGTCACCGAGCGGAATGGGTGCGAGAGGGCCAGCATCCGAGCGGCGTTTCAGGGAGGCTTGAGGGACGGCGGACTTGAATTGACTACAATGTCAACTGACTGAAGACATTTCCTGGCGATCAAAAGAGGCAAATCTTCGGAACGGTTTAATGACATTCCCACAAGCACTTGAAAAGCATCCTGTTTTGTATCCCTGTTAAAGTGTGTTTTCAGGAGACTCTAGTAGACACTAGTAGACACGGCCATCTTTTGGTTTTCTTAGTATTGAAGGTGTTTAATCTCCTCAGACATCAGTATTTTGCCTTCAACGTTCATGCAGTGAGATCATGGTCTGAACGGCTAAGCCAAGCGGAAGTGCCTGGAACTGCATTCTGTCTAATGGCCATCAGGGGGCGGAGATTGTAGAAGAAAATGACTACTTCTTTTATCTCCTATTTGTTCACCCCGTTTTTATTGTGCGTGCTTTTCTCTTCGTAAATCCAATCCAGTTTTGGTCCATCGCGCTGCATTGCCATTGCCAACACCTTCCTCGGATTGTCACTGAGCGTTTATGCGCGGCAGCTGGAGATCACCGAAATCGTGGTAATTACAAGTCAGTTAACAAGCAGTGGAGGTAATAATCTGTGAAATTTCACACCAAGCAAATGTCTCCTCAGTTTCAGTCTCGACACGAGAAAAAAAAATGGAGACGCATTGCCGCGTGTTGCCGTCTGCATCGCTTCCGCCTTTGCTGGCCAACAGTTCCCCAGACTGTTTGAGTGTTGACAGTCACGCAGACGGAGGAGCTGTGGTGGGTGATGATGGGCTGATCAGTTCAGAATCCTCCGGCCTGTTGTGGGTGGGACAGGGAACGTGGGGGAAAGACGTGACGTTATGTAATCATTCTTCTGAATCATATCGATTTCCGGTTCTCCAGTACTGGTCCGGGGGGGGAGGTGGGGGAACTTTGAGCCCAGCTTTATCCAATGCTCAGATTCGAGATAAGATAATGCCTCTTTTACATATTTAAACATACATTTTATGAAAATGTTCTTTACTGTGTCTCCCCTTTAGCTATAAACTTCCTTAACTACAAAGACAATGAAGTCACCCCACCATATTCACTGTTTGTCTCTGAGATGGAGTAATACGATGCCACGGATGCTTATCATTCAGAGTAAGAGACAAAATAATAATGATACCAAACACCAAAACACATCAGCTGTCTCTCACCTCTTTATCTCTTTATCTCTTCTAGCTTTTCGACATATCCCCCTCTCTTTGTTTACCCCCCGTCTCTCTCTCTCTCTCTCAGTGGAATCTAAAACAGATTTAATATTTGCAGAGGGAGTATTGGATGACCTGTGAAAGAGCAACACAGGTGTGTGTGTGTGTGTGTGTGCGTGCGTGCGTGTGTGCACATGTGTGTGTGTGTCTGTGTGTGTCTGTGCGTGCGTGTACAGCTAATCTGCAACTCAGACCCAGCACAGCAATTTGTGTCCGTAACGGGCCCCACTTGCAAAGACAGAAAAGGAGACGCCAAATCGGCGCTCGCACACAAAGCCGGAAACAACGGCTCGACTGTTGTTCATCCTCCGTGACATATTTGTCCTGGTGGCAAACACGCCCGACAAAGAGCGTGATTTGCAGATGTGCGCTTAACGGCGGCAGTCAATTGGTGACTTTCAGACGGCGGCTCCGGCCTGTGACTGCGGCACGCTGCGTCCTCTAATCCCTCTTCATCCCCTTTCGGTGTCATTCGCAGAGAGAAGTGCTGCACGGTGCAATCGGGCTGACGTTAAGCATATCCTGCCATTCAGCCCTCTTCTCTCACCGCTTGACTAGTGGCTTACCGTGACACAATCTCCTGCATTCTTCTTCTTCTTTTTTTTAAAAAATGCCATTCACCCGGGGGATGTCTGCTGAGCACACACGTTCTATTATAACACCCTTCTGCTTCGCTTCCGTGTAGTGTGACATGTTTGAACCCGCTCAGTAGCGCCGCGGTGGCGGATGCGGGCCGCCGAGCAGCAGTCAGGAGTTGAACGCCTGGTTTAAAAGGGGTGTCTGGAGGAGGCTTTAAAGATTCACACGCGCAGTTTTACCGGAAGTGCTTCTTTTCACCGATGCATGTTGAACGTTCTGTGGATTTAGTCAGAGCAATGGTCTGGAGGGACACGCTCGCTCTTGAATTCTGCTTGGAAGTTTTGACCTTTTAATAGTTTTCCACAGGCAAGACTCCAGTAGGTCTAAGAGCATAGACACAGTTCGCAATAAAAGGAATCGGTTGTGCGATGTCATAGCAACTAGATATAGATATGATGTTGATGTTTCGAGAGTTTGAATCAGATAACTTTTACAATTGAAAAGAAGTGTACCAAGTCGGTGCTCTCTGGGGAACAAACTATGTTTTTGTTCTGCTGTGATGCTCCACCATGTTTCTACGGCAGCCCAGAGTGGACAAACCAGCCAATGGCTTTGGAGAGACCCTCGTTTTGTTACAATACCTGAAGGCCACCGTAGTTCATGTGACGATGTAAACGTTGTTTTAGGAAGTGCAATTCGAAAAGACTGCTTGTTGGACTGATTTAGAAGTTGAATCAAAGCGAGTCGTTCAGAACGGAATCGTGACTTCACCACAATCCCTCCGTGTCCGAGCTGTTCCTTTGCCCAATCTGTGAGCGATTTGGGTGTGGCCACGGGGGTGCCAGAGAGAGGGGCAAATCAACATGTGCTGGGGCGACAGAAGGTGTGTGTGTGTGTGTCACTCTGAATGTGTGTCTGTGTGTGTGTGTACGGGCACTAATCTGCTATGAGGGGGGTCCACCAGGATTAGTATAATCAGGGGCTTGTGAGGACCCCCCCTCAGCCCCCCACCGCGCTCCACCTCCTTATCCCGTCGTCCCTCGGCTGCTCTGCCCACCATCCACCTCCTCCCCTCCCCCCGCCAGCCGCCCTTCATCTCTCAATCCTCCCCCTTATCCCTCTATCCTTCCCTCAGTCTCTTTATGGCGCCTGCTCAGTTCCTCATCCCCGCGCTGCCATTCATCCCGCTGACCTCATCCTCTTACACTTATCCTTATCATTACCTTCTACATTGTAGGCGTTTAGCTCAGCGGCTTGGAATTACAAGCTCCCGCCCGAGAGCACTGCAGTCCTGCGATACCGAGCATCACAGTTTAGACGCCCCGAGCTGTGTAGGAAAGTCCGATACCCCTGTGAACACCGACCGGCCACACGAGAGCAGTGCCTGGGGGAAAAAGGAAAAGAAACGCCGTTTAGAGTCGAGGTGCGCAGGTGTTTTATTTACCCCCGATATCCTCACAGCGGCTAGAACCAAAACAGAAACGCAAGCGAGCGACTGGTGCTGCATACTAATTTCTTCATGTTGGTAATTTTCACTCCACGCCGGAGAAGATAAACCCTTTGAGCCCCTCGACCGTCTTTGTCTCGCCTCCTTTATTTATTAGCCAATTGTCAGGCGAATACAAGCAAAACCTTTTGGAAAGAAATGCTAAGAGGGCCGCGTTACCGCCAACTGGTTTAAACTCGGCCACAAGTCGGTTTGACATCGAACTTCATCCAACCCTTTGCCAGAGTAAAACGGAGAGAGATCTTTGGGAATCGGTTCCAACTGGGCAAGTTTGACTTAGTACTGCCATGTTTCATTTATATACTTAGATACTCAACATTAGTTGTTATTTTCTTACAAACTTCTTACTTCCATCCTGAGGTTCAAATCTACCAACAGTCCAGATGCATTTCTGGACGTTAAATCCCGAGTGGTCACCGTGGGAACCACTAACAATGGAAAACAGCTGCACTATTTGCAGCAATTTGTGAAAAGAAATGACTACATTGCATTTCATTTAGCTGATGCTTTTTATCCAGTGACTTGCATTCATACACCATAGACACAGCTATGGAGGCAATTCGGGGTGAAGTGTCTTGCTCAAGGACACATCGACATGGGCTAGCAGAGCAGGGGATCGAACTGGCGATCCTCTGATTGAAGGACAGACCGGCTAACCACCGAGACACAGTCGCCACAATCTGCGTCAGTCAGTCAGCCCGGAGGAACAAAAGCTTTACTAAGCTTGATGAAGTAAGAATGGAGCGGTTTCCTCTCCAAAGGATGTGCATGGGGGTGCTGGACTGAAGGTTTGGATCCCCTCGGCTTAACATTCACAGTCCTCCTCCACGTTCTCAGTCCTCTGTCTGCATATATCTCGTTAAATGCTCCACTTTATCCCATCCCCTCATCCATTTATCTTCCTCCCTCTGTCATCTACCGCCTTATTTCCAGCGCCGGCTCCTCCGTACAGTAACTCAACACTCCTCGCACTCAGCCTCATCTACTTATCTTCACCCTTTCTAAAGGTCATTACACGCACAGCCTGTTTTGCCAGATTAAAATAGAGGCCGATGGAAAAGGAAGATGAGGTGTGTCATATCTGCCAGCCTCCCATCTTATCACACACACACACACACACACACACACACACACACACACACACACACACACACACACACACTCACACACTCACACAGAGATGTAAACTGTAAACATGGAGGCATGCTCTTGAAATGAAATACGCTGCCCAAAAAGGGTAGATATGCATATGCACATTTACTCCAAAATACACGTTTAACAATGAAATGCATAAACGTGTGTGTGCGCAAATGCTAGCACTCTCTCTCACTCACACACACACACACACACACACACACACACAGTCTGTCTCACACCTCTAGACGTGCAGGCTCATAAACCAGGACACATATTCTGTCTCACACAAACGCAACTTTTCTCCCACAACCACACTGAAAAAGACTTTGCACAAACACACGCACACACACACACACACACACACACACACTTGATTACATTCACACATCAAGCGGGCCGGAGAGCACTCATCAGAATCAATAGATGCTATAAGGAAAAGAGGTTATTTGGGAAGAAAGAAAGAGAAGAAATGAAGAGACGTTGTTAAGAGGGAAATAAGCGGGAAAGGAGGAGTTTATGAAAAGAAAGAGGAGGAGGCAAAGAGAAAGGGATAGCAGGCCTCGAAATAAAGCCGGCAGAAAATGGAACGAACAGAGCTTTTAGAACCGGAGTAAAAAAATAAAAAGGTGAGGGAGGGAGGTGCTTTCTCTTTTTGTTTCTTTTAGAATTATTTTTTGGGGGAAAAAGAGCTGTAGGGGGGTGTTGTTGAGAGGAACGCCATAGGAGAAAGATTTGGCTGCGAGTGATGCCGGAGCCCAGACGAATACAGATGAGTTTGAATTCACCAAAAAAAAAAAAAAACCATTCTATAAAAAAATGAATACAAATAAACTAATTATAGCAAAGCCTCCGTCAATGGCATTCTGGCTGGTGCAACAACAGGGAAACGGATTGGGATTCACGGTCACACAAGTCTCCCTCACTGTTTACTGTGGCTCATGTTGGCCTGTTGCATTTATTTATTTATTAAACTCCTGCACTGCTCGAGTAGACTAGAGTAAGGATTCAGGACACATGCAGTGCATTCTTTTATTTCGCGATTCAGTTTGAATTTTCAGTTATGCGACGAAACAGACGTCATTTAATGTTGTGGAATCCTGAAGACTTCAGATCCCCTCCCTCTCCTCATGTTTGTTGTTCAAGTGTGTGTGTGTGTGTGTGCGTGTGTGTGTGTGTGTGTGTGTGTTTGTGTGTATCCATTTCTTTGAGAGGGTCCAAGCCTTGTACAATGTGGGCGTGAAGACCCCCGCCCCCCTCCATTGTGTTTTTTTCACATGCAGATGAGCCACGTAAGCCTCTCCACACAGGCTTCCACTTGGACCCGCCTAGTCTTCCAGTTCTCTACAAGACCCACTTGTCCTGTATAGGTGGCCCACAGGCCACCAGCTCCTTTCTGCAGACACAAAGCTCACTGGCTGCTTGTTGACTCGGCCGATGGCTCGAGGACTCTCGTTTGATTCCGGTCGAGTCAAAGCTGTGAGGCAGCATGTGAAGTTTCTGTGATCAGGTTTTTAAAACTCTACTTTCTGTTGATTCCATTGCAAACAGGTGACTGATTTAAAGTTCTTTTCAAATCAACAGGTGTTTTATTTGTTAAACTATTGGAGTGATTACTCTGCCTACTTCCTCTCAAATGATGTTCTCGTGTTTACCCCAGGAAATCTCCCGTCTCTGAATGCCCATGTCTCTGTCTCCTGCAGGGCTTTCCCTCCCATTGTGTGTCAACAATGTAAACAAACATGTTTGCCTCGGTGACAAGCTAACAGGTGATTTCAGACTTTCAGAGCAGACTCGCAGTGAACCTCAAGGCACAACCTCGTGCGTTAATCCACAGAGAATGTTGAACTCCAGCCCATTATTACAAACCCAATACCTAGTTAGTTCCGCCTGCACAGTTTTGAGTTATTGAGGTTCATATATGGGCAAATCCCGGTAAAAAAAAGAGAAGAACAAAAAGGTGAATTCCCCCTGGGCATCCTGGGTAGCCTCGGGAGGTCAAGACTTTTGCTACTTAGATGTTTTCTGTTCTAACTCTATTCTGTAACTCCACTTTACTTTTTCCTCAGCAGCTCCTAAAAACTTGCATTAACTGTCAGGAGTTGTATATGTTGCCAAGCAACATGATCTCAATGACCATTAGTGCATTATATGTGTGTGTGTGTGTGTGTGGGTGAGTGTGTGTGTGTGTGTGTGTGTGTGTGTCCTGTAATCTGCATTGTGTGAAGGCAGCCTTAAACTCACTCTGTTTTATTTGTCTCCATTTAGGGTCATGTGAACACAAACACAAAAGGAGTACACACTGCTTATTAACAAACACACACACACACACACACGCACACACACACACACACACACACACACACACACACACACACACACACACACATACATTCATTATTAATCTGAATGGGAGGATGAAACCATTCACTGCATTTATTTTCTATGGGTGCCATTCACTTCTGTGCCATCTTACCGGCAATAAAGACAAAAAGCAAAGCCAAGACTGTAGAGACACGTCAGTGATTATGCAGTTTAGACATTGGGAATAATACTTCTTACTGTAATAGCAGCTACAGGACACTGTGGGATGAATGTCTGAACATCCCCCCCAAAAAAATGTGTCACAAAGTTGTCTTAATTTCCGAAAAAACTGTCCAAAGTGCGACGAATGCCGCGTTTTCATTTATTCTTCTTTATGTTTCCTTCTCTCCTCATTAAGGCGGCGTGCCCGAGCTGTCCTTCCAGAAATATAATTGAAAAGCGGGGAGAAAGGCAAATGTTGCTTTAATCTCATTTGCAGGCGAACAATGGGCCTGGGACTACGCTTAATTCATGAAAGTGGCTTAATGCAATGAAATTTAATGAGGTAATTTGTGACGGAGCGAGATGGTGGACGTGTCCCGCCGCGCGCGCACACACACACACACACACTCAGAGAAAATCTGGCACATGAATATTTATAAAAAGGGTGAAACAGAGAATATTCAGTCAGACAGGATTTTTTTTCTTCATCTTTGAGGACCTGAATGGAGTGTTCGTCCTTTTCTGTGTGTGTGTTTGCTATCTGTCTTATTTTAGTAGAGGGCTGAGTCATGCTTCGGGGTAAAGTTCCTCACAGTCTGATTTTCGTGGAGCTGCAGAAACCGAATCATCAAGGTGCACGAATATTGACTCAAGATTGAAGGCGTCGCTGTCGTCTGAACGGGCACGATCGGAGGTTTGACTCCTTAAACCCACACGAGCGGCGCTCTGACGTGTCCGTTTTGGGGATGCTCCTTCTGAACAAGTACAGATGGGATTAGGTCTTTCAAATCGACGTTGGGAATAAAAAGAGTTTTACCGTTTTAGCGTCCCGTTCGAGCTTGACACCAGACTCCAGAGCTGACAGCCAGGCACGTTTTCATCTCTGGAAAAAACTATCTGACAGTCGGACCAGATAAGAGTCACCTCTCTCTCTCTCTCTCTATATATATATATATATATATATATAAGACATAAGACAAGGTCTGCATCTAAATGTGTCGCACATGTTAACTGAATATATCGGGAGAATCCGCACAAGAAAATCCGAATACAATTTCTGTTCCTGCCCAGAGCCGTTACGCGCTCATCATCATCATCGTCATCATCCTCGTCGGGTCATCAAGATGAGCAGTAGGTCGGGGAAAAATTCAACACTATACCATTGCAGAAGCTTCGGTGGACGCAGGAGTCACATGCTTCATGGAAGCCATCATTTATTTGCTAGATCTTGTTTTCGTTCCATTTTGTCACATTTTGCTTTTCACAAACTTTTCCACCTCAGTTGAGCTCCAAAATGGCTATTTTGCGAAGATTTTTAAACCATTAAAAACATTTCCAGTGTTTCTATTTAGGTTTTATTTTTTACTGCGCAAATTGAAAATACGCACTACTTTTTAGGGTTAGCAAGTGGACAACTGCTGGCTGAGAGTAGCTCCTGGAGCGTCTTTCTGTTTTCACTTTCGAAGATAACGGACCGAGCCGTCGTACGCACCCACGAGTCGTAGTGACAGCTGTGATGCCACATTCTTAATGGAGAACTTGCCAGCTGTCCAAAAGAGATGCAAATTGCTGTGAAATCATCTAATCTCTGAAGCTGCTTTGTTGTCGTTCGGGCAGCCGAAGAGGACGGAGGCAGAGTCCGTGGCGAAGTAGTGAGAATTGAGAAACACAAGTTGAAAGAGAGGGAACTCGGTTCATCATGTCGAAGGCAACGAGGACGAAGGAAAGAGAAGGAAATGTCCTGTAACCAGATGTAAGGAATCACTCTATTTTATGTCAAACTGTTTTTTTTTTAATGCACACTCACGTATTGGTTTAACTTCCTTGGAGTCAGGTGGCCAGCATTGAGCCAAGGCACATACGGGACCTGGCACCGAGCCCGACCGACCCCCATTTCATGATGACTGAAATGTAACTGAGCGCTGGAATTAAAAGCGATGAATGATTCTCTTTACCCACGTCTCACAACCTAGATTCAGTTTCCAAAGTTGCAGTGTGTGTGTGTGTGTGTTCTCTTAGGTGAGTAATGTTATGCTAAGAGATAAAACTGCATGGTGGTGTGTTTTTACTGGATCGGCTTGAGGTATTATGACAGAGTTCCACCGCTCGAATATTTGTTTTTCTTCCTACAAACCCCTCCCCCCCTCCCCCCCACCTTCCTCAGCCACAGTCATGTAACTTTTTTCAGAAGTTGGAACAATTCGTTCAAATCACACAATTTCATATTTGACTTTGAACAATACACACACACACGAACACACGCTCCTTCTTTTTGTGCTGCCAAGCCTCGGCGCTTTGCTTCCTCTGCAGAAGCCAATAACAGTTTAACTGTACTGTCACTCAACGGCACCGAGCAAGAACGAGAGGGATGAAAGTGAACAGGAAGGGAGGGGGGGGGGGGGGACAAGGAGAGAGGGAGAGATTAAAAGCGGGAGATGGATGTGACAGAGAAGAGAGAGGAAGGAGAGGAGGAGAGATGGTGGCGCTAGCAGCACGGGAGGAATTTGACAGAGCGAGATTGTCAAAGGGGGAGGAAGAGAGGAAGAAAGGGAGTGAGAGGGCAGTAGAGGTAGAACAGATAGAAGAAGCAGAGCGGCGCAGCTAAAACTCTGCCAGGTCACGGCGGGCTAAAAGGACCCGGTGCTCGCCTTGCTCGCAAACTCCACCTCCCACAATCCATTTAGAGCCTCACCTAATGACAGGGGCCACCGTGATGGACTTAATTAGACAGCATATTTAAATATAGATGGCGCATGAATTGCAGCTATGGGCTGGAATAGTGTTAAATACAGTTTAGTTCACGCATCATGTGACGTGAAAAAAATAAGAAGTCTTCCTTGAAGCTGCAGATACGCAGCTTCTATTCCATTACGTGTAATGGTGGAGAGTAATCTTTGTCCCAAGATGAAATGCCCCCTCCGCCCTACGTCAGCCAGCCCTCCGGGCTCCATTAGGCAAGAGATGAGGTGAGGACGGGCGGCATTATCTTAACTGAGGTGAATCACCTTCCCACCGGCTCCACTGGTGTTAATAACACTCTCGTCTGGGAATGGGACGGCGAGGGATGGGGGACCTTCTGTGCCGGTCTCAGGTCGAGGTAAATGGGTGTGCTGGCGGCTCGTTATGAAGCGCGGGAGGCATGCTCAGTAAATGCCATTCGGGCACGATGTCCCGCTCTCTTTTAGGCGCTTTTATTTATACGGGCTGCCCAAAATGGAGAGAAAAAAAAAAAATGTGCACGATAAACGGTTTGTTAAGTGAGTCCTCTGCACACAGTTCATGCAAGAAAGAGAAATGCACACTTAATATATAGATGAATAAATAGGAGGACAAAAGAGAATACCTATGAATGACGGTCTGACACTTAGACACACAACATCTCGGCCATCTTGGGAGCGTGTTAGCATGCTGCCATTAGCATTTAGCTCAAAGCACCACTTTTTGGCTGTAGACTCTTGAGCCTCACTTCCGCTAGACTAAATACCAGTTACTTTTTTTCCCCACGATAGTACCCATCCAAAGCATGCGAGAATAAAAGACACATCATAATAATAAGCAATTTCTTGTGCGGCATATCTGCAGATGAAGTGCGTTTAAGTCGTCTTTACAAATGTCCAATCAGGCTTCAGATTACCAGTTTGATTGCCCGAGTTCCAATAGACTCCACCGAAGATAACCTTCAGGCCCTTACACTGCCAGCACTGCAATCAGCGACGAGTGCCGGGTTCTTCCCGACACCTCGCTCCCTTCTCCATCCGCTGCAGACACACACACACACACACACCTCGCCCACCTATATGAAGTGACACTAATGGAGCGTTCCATAATCTGCTCCATCCATCTATCAGTAATGGGCCTGCGCCATCAATCCGGCTCGCTGAGGGGGCGTACCTGTAGTCACCCTCATCGCGGCAATCCCTCATAAAGTGTAATAACCATTCGCCGGGGGGTAATCTCCACCTTGATGGGACGGGTCCCAGCCAGCCTTGACCCCGGCGACACCGCGGCTGATGATGATGTCATTTCCTCATATAGGCCCCCCTCCCTCGTCTTCGTGAGATGGGTAGAGGTCAAAGCTCTGATCTCATCCGTCTCTCTCTCATTGAATCAAAGGACCAGAGAGAGAGAGAGAGAGAGAGAGAGATGCGGAGGAAGTGTTCATCACCCCGTTCAGTCCATTCTCCCGTTTGTGAGCAGGAAGTAGCGGGAGGTTTTCCGTTTCCCGTATAAACGAGCACGTCCCCGCGAGGAGAGTCAGCTGTTTTTTAAATCTTCACAATAAACGCAAAGGTTCACGTGGATTCAGTGTGTGTACAAGATATATATGTGTGTGTGTGCTGCTGTCAGCGAGAACACAGCTTTCAGTTGGCAGAAGAGTACTTTGAGAAAATGAGGTGGGGTTCCCTTTTTTGCTTTTATTTATGTATCTATTTATTTGAGAATTTTGTTAGATGGAGATAAAAAGAAACACAGTGGGTTGCAACAGTTTTGGAAGGCACGGACACATTGTGTTGTCCTCCTCCTCCTTCTTCTCTGGCGAACAGTGCATTTTGTTGTTCATTTCGGAGGACTTGCGTCATGGCATTGGCGAGAAGAGGAGCGGCCTTTCTGCCTTTCTCACTCATGCGTTAGGGTTAAAACTTCTGTTGCACTCCCCCTTGAAACCTTTTCAAACCACACACACAAGCACAGAACAAGGACCGTTTGCGTCTCTGACTACATATTCCTCCGTCACTCCTTAATTATTCCTGAACAAACTTGCTTGTCTTTCTTCAGTTGCAGGCATCAGTCCCGTTAAGTCGAGTTTAGTCTCCCCACCCAGTTTGCTTGTTTGCTCCCCTCTCTCCGGAGTCCCATGAAGCAACGAGAAGCAACCTCAGTCGGAGCTGCCAGTTTTGGTTTTGATCACCATGTGTGTCTTTTCTATTAATAGAAAGGCAGGAATAGGCAGGAACTTTACTCTGGCTTGTCTTTAATCTGTCACAGAGTCTGATGCAGGGAGATTGTATTCCTAATGAGAGGGGACCATTGAGCATCTTGCTCATAACCACGAAACACTTGTTTCGTAAGCTTTTAAAATGTGGCTTAAATGAGATGTCCTCACTTTTCTAGAGATATTGAACCTAAATGTTGTCCATTCACCAGCGTCACGCTTCACCGGGGCTTAAAGCATCAGAATGTTGTAATATGTCTGCTGTGCTTTCACTGTGTGTGTGTGTGTGTGTGTGTGTGTTTTTTGCATGCCCATGGCGGAGGTTAAGAGCAACAATAGCGGCATTGTTTCTCGCAGCAGCTGTGAGTGGTTAGAGGCAGACACTGGGACATTTTGTGTGTGTTTGTGTGTGTGTGTGTGTGCACGCGCGCTTTCCACTAGCGTCCATGTGGTGCCAATGGGACTGCAGGATGGTCGCACCTCACTAATCATGACATCATGCTTTCCACTGGGCCGTTTCCATGCCTCCGCGCTCGGCCTTCCGCCCTCCCTCTTGTCTCCCCCATTCATCCCTACTGACGCTGAACTGCCCGTCTCCACAGGGCCAAAGCGTCCCGCCTCCTGCTCGCACTCAGAATATTTCTGTATGTCTTACTAATTCTCCCTTTATTTTCCTCTCTGTTTCCGTCTTTTTCTCGGGAAAATATATATGTCAAGCGCAAATGAGAGACCTGGTGAAAAAGAAGGAAGGAAGGAAGGAGGGAGGGAAGCAGGGATTAGGGCACTTGGTGCTGGATTGGTGTCTTTTGCTGCGTGGCACAGCAACAACACCGAGGCCCGCCCACGGCAAAACACACAGCAATCAACACATGCCCGAATTCCTCTTTCGGCTTACCACAAGCACACAACTGCTGGCATAGAGTCACACTCACTGTATGCACACACGCAGTTTAACCAACATGTTGTTTTCCCTGCATAAAGAACACTCTCAATCATATATAAAGGCTTTCCATGAAGAGTGACTCACTCACAAACTTATTACTGACAACATTATTAAAGGGTTAGAGACGTCATTATTCCAGTACTTTTCTCAAAGTAGCCGAAAGGCTGCAATCTAGATGTTGTTCTAAAATGTCAGGTTTGTTTTCAGGGTGGCACAACAATAAAGCCAATCCACTCATTAAAATCAATACAGTTCTTGTTCTTGAGTAAAAGTTCCCAGCAATCAGCCCAGTTTGTGTAATTTGTGGCCAGACAGTAGCACAGCGAGATGGGTCATAGGTCACTAGAAACGTAACAATCCCCCTCTGGGTATGGGGAACATGCACCACCAAGTTTATCTGCTTCGCTTTTCACGGCTTAAGGGGCTGGTGAAGGAGGGATGTACCCACATCCGATATTGGGGAAAGCAAAAACAATGCGATGGAGACATCTATTTCTTCTACTCGAAGTGACAGCAGCTCAGCCCCGGGATAGCGCTCCGTCGGCGGGCGGGACTCAGACAGCGGTGGAGGAAGGCCTCGCCGCGGCACATAGCACGTTCTTCTTTGCATCTTATACCTTTTTACAACCACTCGTATTTTCTCTATTCCTTTCCTCCTAACCTGCTCACTACTTTCTACGAGTACTGCTACTTTACAACTGCTGATACTTCTGTACTACTACTCTATATAAAAGAGAGATGACCTCGTTCTAACTGCCCTCTGTGCAGATGTTTTGCCAACTGGGTTCAGTCACGATCTCCATTTGTGTGAAAGCTTTGGAGCGACTAGTTTTGACTGGTTTTATTGGGCTTGTGGCCCGTAGATGTTGCTATGGAGAAGTTGTCCTGTGCTGAAGCAGGTGACCATGACATTCTGTGTGTAGTTTGCAGAAGAGGCATCACATAACCACGTCAATCTATGAGCGTTGGTGCACATTCATTCTGGAGGTCAGTCATTTATTGTATGTCATATTTGCGGTTGGCGTTTGACTGTGAACACAATGTAAGAACACTGTTATTGACTTATTATTTTATTATTTTACTTGTTGGAATGTCCCTCTAATCAACGTTTCCTTCATTCCTTATTGCTTCGTCCTCCTTTTATTAATCTCATTAGTCCATAACAGAAGATCAAATTAGTGCTGTCACCGCCTTATCTTCTATTACTTCCTAGTCTCTTTCTTCTCCATTCATATTAATACAGTAATAATGACAAACAGGAAGGGCCATAACTAATATTAAAAGTCCATTGGAGTAATGCAAAGAGGGGAAATAAAAAGAAAAAAAAGGTATGTTCTGAGTCACATTCAAATATGCCCCCCCTGGGTATGTTTGGTTTTCTAACCGGTGTGCGCTGGCTGTGTGTGTGTGTGTGTGTGTGCGGCTGTTTGCGCAATGCAAGGCTCAATTTACCACCAGCGGTGACTTGGAGCTGGCTATAGAGGCAAAACCCCATATCCATAAATACAGGTATACAGCAATAATGGAAAGGGAGGAACTTTTCATAGCCTCCAGTCAGGAGTTGCGGTTTACAGCCAGGCATTGTCCGCAATGATGCTGTGGTAAATAAAAAGGTGGGTAAAACTATTATGCAGGCGCAAAATCAATTAAATTTGCAGCAAAGCATTGATTTATATTATGCCCTTAAACAAATCCATCCACCAATAGCTTGCTTCTGTTTGATGCCATTCAGTATAACCTAGACTATGAATTCACACCGTAAAGCCTTTTTTTTAATCATCTTGGAAAGGTTGTGAAAGGTTGGTAAACACCGTTCTGCACACATAAAATAGGGTAGTCTGGGTTTAGCACGGTTTACACACCAGATCCTTGTGCTGTGGCTGCAGTCCCAATGCAATACAACCTTTAAACATTGCATCAGATAGAGAGTCGTGAGTGGATGTAGTTTCACCTCCAATCACGTGGGTGGGAGGTAGAGAAAGGGTCAGTGGGCTGTGGACGTGTGTTTGAGTGCGTGCACGTCTCTGCCTGGCACTGTAACGAGATTACCTGTCATGGGAGGCGCACTGCCTGTGAATGGTGACGGCGGTGTGTGTGTGTGTGTGTGTGTGTGTGTGTGTGTTCTTAGGAAACAAGCATTGTCCCGTGAGTAGCTAGAAGCTTTGGGTCGGTTAGTCCACTTCGCTCCATGACATCTTGTATGGACGTGCTTGGCCCCCGGAGGATGAAGCGGTTTCCTCTCCCGCCACCGAGAAGTTGCTCGTCGTACGTTTGAGTGGAATGTTTAGACAACTAATCGATGGATCTGCAGGACTTTTGGTACAGACGTACATGTTCCCCTCAGGATGACTTTTAATAACTTTTGGAAATCCCCTGAAGCGTGGTTCCAGCGTCGTTCTTCGGTCAAAATATTGAATTTACCAATATTGACCAAATTACTGCAAAATATACAGCACTCCCATGACATGCTCAGCTACAATGTTGAACCAAGTACACATGATACTCACTAAACATTAGCGTTTAGCTCTGTCCAGTCACAGAGCTGCTGCATTGCGTCAAACACCTCGTGCTGTTGATTTATAGCGTGTTCACTGGCTGGCGATGTGTTATAGCCGTGTGTTTTTTATTTAAGAGATAGAAATGGATTAGATGCCCTTAAAAAACAAGAAGTTTAAAAAAAGGTGTTTATATTGGAGGGTACATGCTTGTGCGTCCTTCATTGTAAACACAGCGCACATTCTCTGGCTGCTAATTCCAAAAATGAAAAAAGAGTGTGGACATCAGGAAATCCAATTATCGAGGATCTAAAGCCTGCGATACGTACCCGCCGTGTCCCTGATTCGAGTCCAGCCCGTGGCTCTTGTTGCATATTAATAAACGTTGAATAATTGAATTTCGGTGAGGAACTTTCCATCCATTTTCAACATATCAAAGTTCATGTGTGACCGACAACACATCTTGTTTTTGCAACACGGCTATAACAATAGCTACTTTGTGGGCTTTTATCAACTTCAGCTCCCATGATGCTTTGGTGGTGCGTACATTGGGGGGGGGGGGTTGCAGACCTGACCTGACTGCTGGTGTTAGTTACAGATAGGACCAGTGTCTGGTGACAGATCCTCTTCCACTCATTACACTGATGGACTGTAACTCTATCACACACACACACACACACGCACACATACACACATGCTGGTAATTAATTGACACATGAGTTACGGTCCATGTAAACCCGAGGGAGTGTTGTCAGGAGAGACGCCAATAAAGAGCGCACACACACACACACACACTGTGTACAAAGAGCCATGATCACATGTTCTTTCCCCGTCTCTCCCATTACACACACACACACGCACACATACTTGTAAGAGTGTACATAATGAACATACATTGAGTGATGACTCATTAATGTAGGTTGTTCTCATCTTATCTTGCTATAGTACGTCCTGCAGCTATTATGTCCATCTGAGTGTGTGTGTGTGTGTGTGTGTGTGTGTGTGTGTGTGTGTGACGGTGTCGAAGGTGAATGTTTTATGTGTATCAAACTTGTACAACAATCTGTGTATCCACAGAGGCAGAGAAAGAGTGTTTAATTTGTGTGTGTGTGTGTGTGTGTGTGTGTGCTGGCAGTGATTGTTCTCTCAAAGCACATTCCACCACGGACCACAAAATCCCCCCATGTCCTTTCTCTAACCTCCCTCACTCCGTCTTTCTGTTAATTCTCTCTTCCTCTTCCATCTTTTCTCCCTCAACCTCTCTCTCTCTCTCTCTCTCTCTCTCTCTCTCTCTCTCTCTCTCTCCCTCTCCCTCTTTTCTCCTAAAATTGTCCCTGGATTCAAACTCTTCCTCAGCTGAGTGACTGGGTAGTTTGTTTAGGCAGAGAGTGGTACAGGTAGAGAGTAGAATTCATTGTGGTAATTGAGGAACTACATGAACAAATGAAAACCATTGGATTTTAGGAAAGAAACCTACCTGTTAAATAATGTTGCCCTAAACACTTACTTCACCCTCGCACATCAGCCCTGAACCCCTTTCTTCTTAATCTGCCCCTGCTGCCGACGACACTGTACAATTCACGAGCATCTCAGCCTCCTGAAATACAACTTCCCGTTCAGGGAATCAGTCATTTTTGCTAACAGAGCTGCAGGGAACACAAGTACTTCTTCCCCTCTGCCCACCGTTGCTGCCTGTATTGCTATCTCTTCTCCCGTGATACCTCCATGCAGACACACTTACTACACAGCGGTGACACCACCAGGGGAGTGTGTTATTGTCTCCCACCGTATGGCTGTTTTAAATGGCAATTTTAAGCTCCGCTGGCTCTATAATTAGCTGTGAGCTCCAACAGGAGAGGGGATGGAAGAAGGAGAAAAAGCGGGCTTATCGTCTCTCCTGTGTAATTACACATCCGAGTAGGGCGACACACACTCGCATAAGCAGACATGAGTGCAGACAGATGCGCAGACATAGCAAGGCTGTGCACGTACCAGTAATCGACATGCACGTTTTGTTGTTAGATCGCGCAGTGCCCCGTTCGGAAGAAGAAGAAAAAACAAAAACACGCCTGTTCAGATCGGGCCAGATGTTTGTCGCTGCTTCGCGGCTTTCCTCGAGAACCGCTCGACAGACAACTTCACGCTCGGGGGCCTCCTCAGCAACACGCCCGCCCTCACACACCTGACTCAGGAGCACAGGTGAAATACACCCTAAGTGTGGGGGCAGCGGGTAGACAACATGGCCCCCTAACGGCTATAGATTTATTAATATGAAAAATGTTGAATTACTACAAACACCCCCAAAACGACTTAAAATACAACTCCAGTGTACTTCTACTTCAGAGGAAAACATTGGAGTACCAACTTGACGGAGCGATGTTATTGCAGAAGACATACTGGACACCCACCCAAGTTTTGACAACCAGCCCTCCATCGGGCCCCCGAGCAGTACACCCACCCAAGTTTTGACAACCAGCCCTCCATCGGGCCCCCGAGCAGTACACCCACCCAAGTTTTGACAACCAGCCCTCCATTGGGCCCCCGAGCAGTACACCCACCCAAGTTTTGACAACCAGCCCTCCCTCGGGCCCCCGCGCAGTACACCCACCCAAGTTTTGACAACCAGCCCTCCCTCGGGCCCCCGAGTAGTACACCCACCCAAGTGCCAAGTGGATCAGATGAGCGGTTCTCCAGAAATGCGAAGGGCGCACTGCATTGCAGCGAGATTTGCCACCTGTGCTAATACGCCAAAGCATCTCCACCCGTCTGACTTCCTGCCCGTTTGCCAGAGGAAGTGACTTCGACTTTTTGTCGACAGCTGCGACAAATATGCAAACGTGGAGATGAACGTTGGTCACGGCAGAAGAACAGACAGCGCAGAAATATGAGTGCTGCTCTCGTTTTGCCAGAGCCGTGTGTGTGTGTGTGTGTGTGTGTGTGTGTGTGTGTGTGTGTGTGTCTCATACCACTGCGCCTGTGAGCCTGTGAGGCTGCTGCAGATAGACATAAAAGGGAAGACAGAGTGTGTTAGAGGCCGAGGTCATTAATCTGATCCACTGCTCTCTCTGTTCCCGAGACAAAAAAGAAAGAAAGAAAAAAGCAGGGGAGAGGAGAGCGAACACGCAGGGAACAGGAGGGAGAGGACCATAGCATCAGCTAGCACCTGTCCCAGAGACGAGCTACATCAGACGGAGCATGTTCGCTGCGCCGGCCGTCGTTACAAACTATATGGAGTTTGTCAGCCATGTGCTTTTACTAGACAGCAAGGGTCCACCAACAAGGATACTGTTTGTTGCATTGTGGGAAATGCAGGATCTTGTGTTTTTAAATCTGTTACTTAAAACAAGGACGTGTTCGCCCATGCTTCATTCTTTTGTGAGTCTCAAAGTGCAATCCTCAATCACTGGTGTATCTCTTTGAGTCTTAGATAAGTCCTAAAAGTAGTCTTTTGACTATATATATATAAATAGACATCCACAGACAGTAGATCTGCATCAAATTGTTGCTATTTTCTACTGCATAGTATCTGCATGCAACTCTATAAATTGCATGCATTGTTATTGTCTTGATAAAGACATGAAGTGACCTTCCGGCCACCACATTTACAGCAGGTGTGGAATAAATGGAGAGTTTATCCTGAATGATTACGCCTGTCAATCTTTTGACGTGTCATTGAGGCCAGCTGAGGTCACTTTGCTGAGTCGGTGTCCTCAGTGACTCTGACCGAGGAGCCAGCAGGTCGGGTGGGAAGTTGCTGCGTCTGATATCAGTCAGACATTAATGAATTAAAGAAGAAGAAAAAAACATACTTTTGCATTTCTTATTATCTTACCGGCACAGATTAATAATTCACGGCGCTCCAGCCTTTAGAACTGCTCGCCCGCGATGCATCAACTCACAAACTAACAGGAATAACTCATCACTACAACTGTGGGTGAAACTGTGTATTCATATTTGTGTGCGTGAGTGTTTGTGTCTTTTGGGGAAGCTTGTCGAAATTATGTCACTCTCATTGCTCTCTCTCTCTCTCTCTCTCTCTCTCTCTCTCTCTCTCTCTCTCTCTGCGGCCCCGGAATTAATCGCCGCGGCAACAGGCCAGCGGAGGAGAGCACAGAGAAAGGAAGAAGGAGACATTTATCATTCGCTCAGTAGACGTTCACCCTGTGACCGCGCCGTGACATTGTTTTCTTTATTCAGTTCATTCGGTCAGCGGACGATAATTTATATGCGTTACCCCCTTTAATAATTAGTTGTCCTGTTCCCGAGGTGGGGCAGCCTCCTGTTGACACACGCACACACACACATACATGTAAAATGCTCAGTCAACATTGGGGTCTTGACTTCTCTTTGTCAAAGTCAACACACACACACACACACACACACACACACACACACACAGGCTGTAGGAGTGGCAGTGATGAAGTATCGTCTCCTTCCTGGTGTTTGCTTCCGTCAGGCTGATCTGAAACTCCAGAATCGTGCATGTGTCTGTGTGTACATAGGGAATGTGTGTGTGTGTGTGTGTGTGTGGCATCTGTGGGAATTTCATCCTTAAAATCCTTTTTTTTCCTTTTCCTTCCTTTTCAATCCATACTCCTCTGTTTACCTTGAAGACAGCGGTATAGTGGTCCTCGAGGCCTACACCTCTCAGCTCTTGACAAATTGAGCTAGTTTAGCGATACTTTCACTACTCACTGCAGGGCACACACACACACACACACACACACACACACACACTCTCACACTCTCACACACACACACACACACACACACACACACACACACACACACACACACACACTCACTCACACCTAGGCACACTGCTAGGCTGAGTTATACACAAGTGTGTTCTGCTTGGCCGATCAGGTGTGTCCGCTGGGCTGGTACATCAAGGCGAGGAGAAAAAGCAAAAGAGGGAGAGTGTGTGACAAGACGAAGAGAAGAAAGTGGGATGACAGAGGGGCAGATGGGCGAATAGAGAGAGAGAGAGAAAGGGAGAAACCAAGGAGAAAGGCAATTGGTTTATAAAGCTCTGAGGAGCGAGTGAGAGGTGGCGCCAAATCAGATACTGCGAGGGGAAACACTGCGTATGCAAATGCACACACACAAACATATCATTGATAGGGCTCGAGAGATGAAGATTTTTCCTCACTTGTCGTCCTCTCAGAGCTGTCCAGATAAAACTATTATGGTTGGGGTGGGACACAGTAGCTCAGGGGGCCAGCAGTTCTATCTGGGCATCCTCTCTCTCTCTCTGTCGCTCTGTCTCTCTCTGTCTCTCTCTCTGTCTCTCTCTCTCTCACTCTCTCTCTCTCCCCGTTGATTTTCGGAGGGAGTCCGTTCACCGTCACCGTGGCATTCCACACCATCAAGAAGCTGCTTCCTCGTGTCTGACAGAGGCTGTTGAGATCCCTCCGACCGCATTATTACTCTTCAGGAGTAATAATGCTACCACTGCAGTATTATTTGCTAGTTTTTACTGCTCCAGTATCATTACTACACCTACAGCGCGACTGCAAACAATCCCAACTCGAAAGTCCACTTGATCCGCTTACTTTTTTTTTTTGCTGGAGCTTTCAACCATATCATACGCTCTCGAGAGGTGGATGGAGTTTGCACAGTTGTCATGGAGATGGATCTGTTGACATGAAAGCTCAGTAGCTGTTCGGATTTCATCCATAGCTCTTTCACGACTTCCATGTCGGCTTATAAATGAAGCATGAAGGTTATTTGTTGACCTTGGAAAATAGCAGTTTGGCAAAGCAATCCCGCTTCAAGCACCACTTAGAGTGAGGAGTTAAACTGACAGCCAATGAAGCGTCAGTGATGCTCTGCCAGAGATACTACTGGCCTTGTATTTGTTGTCTCTCAGGTATCTCCAGAAAGCAATGTGGGCAACACACACACACACACAGACAAGAGCAAGATAGAAAGAAAAAAGATGAGTCAGTCTCATAAGTTCCAGAAGTGAAAAGTTATTCAAAAAAAGATAGAGATATTGAAAAATATCAGATATGAGTCATTTGCCGTACTTTGCGAATTAGTTAATTAATTAATTGTCAAACAGGAATTTTAAGCAAACCTTCGAGGTGAGGCATATTTCCATCAACCGGTTTGGGGCTGATAGGAGTGCTGGCTAGCCTCGACCCATCGGCCTGCCCATTGCTCCGAAAGCGTTTGTTCCACAGCCCGTTATCAGGAAAAACAAACAGCCATTGTTTTGAATGCCCATTGCTCCGTAGGACACGCTCTACCTGCAACAAACACAAGCACTCGGCTCATTCTTCTTCTTCTTATTATTATTCAGAATGATGTTATTGCACCTTCAGATATCCCATCATCCCAGTGAAGTGACACTGACTTCACACACCCTCCAAACTCTATTCAGGAACAGTCTTACAGCCTAACACCCCTAGCTTCCTTCTCCCTCATCTTCCTCCACATAAAGTGAGAAAGTGAGAATCCTTCTTTACAAGCGTGGATACGCCCGGGATCTGCCCCCCCCCACCACCACAGAGATTCTGTGCCTGATTGTCGTTATCTTCACATTGGCCTCTGCCTGCAGGATCGGCCTCGGGCAAGAATGGGGAGGTGCTGCTGCTGTAGCGCACAGCCAGACCCAGTTATGTCACAAGCATTCTCAGGGGGCTGCGTGGCACAGCGGGACGGGAAGGGGAAGAGGAACCTCACAAAAG
Source organism: Cyclopterus lumpus (assembly GCF_009769545.1). Classification (NCBI taxonomy): domain Eukaryota; kingdom Metazoa; phylum Chordata; class Actinopteri; order Perciformes; family Cyclopteridae; genus Cyclopterus; species Cyclopterus lumpus. Next base: position 5,541,395 of record NC_046972.1, read on the forward strand.
TCATGTAATCTTATCTTTAACTGCCGACGGGTCAGAGGCGCACTACCCATCGCGAGCGAGCGTATTGTCATTTCTTTTATCCCGGTACCACGTACCGGTTTTTGAGAGTACCTGATATAGATGTGAGGCGGTGAAAAGAGGAGGGAGGAGGGAGGACGAGAGCGAAACCATGTGACAGAAAAGAAGACAGGGGGATGAAATGGATAGGAAGAAAAGAACCAAAAGGAGACTGCTTACTGTGTGTGTGTGTGTGTCCCAAGTCCATCGCGCTTGTGAAAGATTAAAGAGGCCTCGGTCCCGCAAACACACACTCACACACACACGCACACACATGCGACCATGCCAGCCCAGCCTGACTGACGGCAGAACAAAAAGCTCTGTGCCCCGTCTAACTGGCAAGAAGGGTAGAGAATGCAGCGTCGGCAAAAAAATGGGATTCGTGCATGTTCGTGTGTGCTCATGACTGGAATAGAAGGAGACGTCTTCTGTTAGCGTCTCGTGGTTACAAAGTGACATTTGGTGGCGAGTATTCCCCAGAAGGGATGCAAGTCAAAGGGATCCAGTGACATTTTGACGCTCCCAGAGCCCCGTAGTTTGTGTGCTAATAGTGCTAATAAAGCAGGGCAGGGGTCTGGGGAGGGAAAATAACGGCGGTATAATTCAAGCTGTTGTCAAGTTATGCCTTTGAGACTATTTTTTTTTTTTTTTACTGTATGTAATTGCTCTGGCTGCTTCAGCCAAGTTGTCACACTCTGGTGAGCAGAGGCAGCTAAAAGTGAAAATGCTTCAATGCTGCTCAAAAATAACTGCGACATGTCAGCTGCTCTAAAAAACAGTGCTGGCTTTACAGGTTGTTGCATAATGCGCTTCCAGACGAAATATATATATATATATATATATATATATATATATATATATATATATATATATATATATATTGTTTACAACTTGGGTCTAACTTTGTGTTGTTTTGGACAGTTTTACTTTGACTTTTACCCACCAAGTTAATGTATGAGAACTGGGAAGGTGGCGGTATTGCTAAAAGGGAATTCAGTTGATGATTGCCATCCGGCCATGTGAAAACACCTTTTCTCCAGATTGGCTGGGGAGCATCGCGTGAGATGATTTCCAACGCGTGCAGTTTGTCCGTGAGTTTCCTGCGCTGGTAAACCAAGCCTCAAGGCCTGTTAAAATAGAAACACTCGTCTAAATGTAGTCATTCTTAATATTCTATCGGCTATGGGTTTGGGTCCCGTTAGTGACATCTATTGTTTACTAATGGTGGCGATAAATGCATTTTATTTGATGAGATAATGTGGTGAACGCTCGTGCCCTTGCCCTGTTTGACTTTGATGAACCGACGTCATCGCAGTTAAAGAATATGTTTTCACAGGCCATAAAATTAATTGCGAAAGCAACAAAAAAAAAAGACTTTGTGGAGAGCTCTGTTCCAAAAGAGGGGAAGCAACGGCAGCAAGCCTCCTTTTTTATGTGTCACTAATTCAGCAGCAACTAAATCCTGGCCAGTGATCCAGGAAGTGGAATCAGCCTCAAAGCTTTCTTATCTCAGCACAACTGATAGCCACAGTGGACTCTCTGTGAGCAAAGCAGCTCTGCTCCACCACATGTTTAACAGGAATCCAGCATCCGCATGGGATTGCTGCTATTACCAGAGCACTGGTCATATGGATATCCGCCCCCACCCCCCCAAAAAGTCCAATCTGACCGAAACAGCGACCCTCAGTGTGTTCTGTACATTTACTTGACCACACTTTGGCAGCGTTGCTCCCCTTTAACCAGAGCCAACTATTGTTAGCTGTTAGGAAAACAGCTTCATAGTGGCATGCTGTCACCGGCCAGCTGTCTGCCTCTCACTCTGTGTGTGTGTGTCTATGTGTGTGCGTGTGTGTGTCTGTGTGTGTGCGTGTGCGTGTGTCACCTGGGGCCAGCCTCCTGTTGTGAGAGCAGCAGTGCGACAAAAGAACGATGATTAATTTCACTCGGAGTAACCTGTCTCGCTGATGTGGCTCTACATGGCTGTGTGTGTGTGTGTGTGTGTGTGTGTGTGTGTGTGAGCTGTAGACTGTGCAGTCAGCAGGTGTGCTGTGATACTTTGGATGCCCTCCAGTCAGGGTCAGATGCGCACACACTCACATACACATTCACCGAACATGACTACCACCGTATAAATCTCAGCCCACGAGCACTGACACACCGACACTCTCTCTCCCTCTCTCTCCTCAACTCCTCTGTTTGAAAAAAGAAGTCAGATTGTCTATGAGTCTATGAGAAAATGACTCTACTTGTCTCTTGATTTATTACCTCAGTAAACATTGTAATCATGAGTTTATCGTTTCAGTGTTCTTCAATACAGAATTAATCATTTAATAAATGATGGTCCCAGTTTAGAGTAAAATAGACCATGAAGCAGAGAATGCTTGTACTTAGCGCCCCCGTTTAAATTAAAATTGAACTTCCTTTTGGATCCTCCTGTCAGTGTGTGTGTGTGTTTGTTTGTTTATGTGTGTGTGTGTGTGTGTGTTCAGATGTGTGTTTTGTGCGTGCACAGACCCTCCTCTCAACAGATGAGGCCAAAATCAATTTCATTAGGGATCATGAATAGAACGAGGAGCCGTTAACACGCACACTCTTATGCTCTCCCCTCCCACTCGTTCCCTCCATTGTCAAACTTGAACATTTAGGACACCGGTTCATTACTCGTTCCTTTCGGTTTCAGTGAGGAACGCTCACAAGGTTAACACGCTGCTCCTATATCCTACCCTCTTTTTCCTTTGCCCCCCACTCCCTCCTGTCTCTGCATCCTTGCCTCCTTCCTTTTCATCGTCCCTCCCTTTGTCCAACCATGTAATTAGCTAGATGTTAAACAGCTGAGGTTGGACAGGGCACTGCTGTGTCTGGACACACATGTGCATGCAGACACACACACACACACACACACACACACACACACACACACACACACACACTTAGTGGGAGAAAGAGGTCTGCGTCTGTGAGAGAAGGAAAACGACAAGGGGGAGAAAAAAAAAAAAAGTGCACGGAAAAAAGAGCAATCATAAGAAGTAAAAGAAACGGAAGAGGTGAAATGAAGATCAAAAAGAAGTGCAGAAGTTGAAGAAGAAGGCAGGTGAGAAGAAAGGGCGGCAAATGAAAGAGAGCTGGAATAAAGTGAAAGCGCAAAAATGCATAATGAAAAAAAGAAGAGGAGAGGAGAGAAAGAGATGGGAGAGAGAATGAGTAGGAGACAGAAAGTCAAACAAAGCCACTGGGAAAATAAGAACCAAGTCATTTTTTTTGAGGGAAGAAGAATTGATAGGCGGCCATGTTTTTCCAGTCTAGCTGACCCAAAGGTGTGACCGGTGGTTGAACCCAGCGTGGTATTAATCACCGCGCCGCTCCACCCAAACCTCATTACTCCCCTTTGTTCACCTTTTATTGGCTCGTCCTCCTCTACACACACACATACACACACACACACACACCATCCCTCTCTCTAGTCCAACACACCTCCTCATCCGTCTCCACCGCCATAATCAACCAGTGCATCGCTGTGTGTGAACTTTGCCGAGCTCGGCGTTAAACTAAATGCTGCCAAAAGTGTATCAAAGTCGAGTTGTCCGCACGATACCTCGTCATTTCACGACAGAAACCTAAATACTGCTAGCTGGAGGGAGAAGTGTTCTTACTGAGAACAGAAGCCATTGGCTCATTTCCAGCAAATATCACAATATAAGTTGTGCGCTTTCCGTATTAAAAAGAACAGGTGCTAGACGATTTTCGATTACTTCCGTTGCTTTTAGGACACGGAGGAGAAGTTTGAGGAGAATGTCTGTCACATTGTTTAAATGGACGTTTTATTCATTTAATTATACTCTGCTTTTGAATATACATGAATTTGTATTTGTTAAAATAGCCTTTAATGAAGTAAAGAAGAAAAAAGGCGACACAACAGCTGATCCCAAACTGTTGAACTAGTACAGACAAACGGCCAGTACATGTTGAGTGGTACACAACATGGCTGTTTGTGGAGTAACTCGATTCATGTGTTTTAAATAGCCACACATCACCTTAGAGTTGAACGCACACTCTCCTACTCCTCACCTTTTCCGTTAAGTTTTCGGACTATTCTGCTCTCCTCCTGAAAGCTGCCTCCTTGCCAGCCAACGGTGGAATTTACACAGGATGAAGAATGTCTGTTGAAAAGCTTTAAAACAACGACTCAATGGGATCTCTCGTGGTAATGTGACTTTATAGCTTTCGTCCATTTGGAATCAAAGTAGCTCGGCATTGTCATCCACATGGGTTTGTGTGTGTGTGTGTGTGTGTGTGTGTGTGTGCTCAGATGTGCATTTTCTTTGTGCACCTGTGGACCTCAATGTATGTGTGTGTGTATGTGAGGGTTACCGTAACCTTTCTTATGTCAGCGGTGCTTTGGAAATGAGCCTAATCCCAGAGCGGGGGGGGGGGGGGGGGGGGGGGGGGGACACTTGGGGGGCGGTGAAGAAGTGGATGAAAGTTAAGTGTGGGCCGCAAACTCATCACCTTTAACTTTCCTTGTCGCTGAAGGTGGCCCGGTGGGAAGGCCGCCCCTTTTCGACAGAAAGGTCAAAGACACGATGCGTGTCTCATTGCGCCGTCCTTAAGCGAGACACCCTGTCCCTGCTTCCTCAATGTCCATCACCCTGGAACAAGAGCATTAGCTGAGAGCCTGAATACATCTCTCTCTCTCTCTCTCTCTCTCTCCTGAGTTGACGGTCATTTTAGCCAGCACAGACTACAAATGAACATTGTTTTGAAACTTATTGATTGGTGGATAATTTGAATGCAAATGGGAGCAGTTAATGTTGCGGGCGCACACCGTGTAGTGGCCCCGCTGAGCGGGATAAAAATATGCGTGATTGTCGAGCTCCAAAGAGGTAAACTAATCAGTACAAAATAACAGCCGCAGTTTTAATGACTCATAAGCTGTCAGTGACATCAAAGTAGGATCCTTTATGGTTTTTTTTTTTCTCCTTTCTTTTCGGTCTAATAATCACCCTCGGAGCAGTTATAAAACCATATTTAATAAGTGCCTTTTAAAACAGGTAGACGCTGCTTTAAGAGGGCTGTCTCTTTCATCTTATAGCCGGGGCCCTGTGCTAATATGTTCCAGAAAGTAAGAAGCCGAGCGCATTGAAACTTAAAAATAATTCCAGATGCCCTTGTGTCACCCCCAAATTACACGCACACGCACACGCACACGCACATACACACACGCACATACACACACACTTTTATGGCTTTGAATTTAGAAAGAAGAAGAAGAAGAAGTGGGATTTATGGTCCCCTGAAGGGGTTTTCAGCAAGGTAAACAGATGGCATTTATTTGGAACTCTTATGATATCAAGCGATATAAGTTGGGTTCTAGGAAGAAAAAAGAAAAGAAAGCGACAAAAGTGGATTATCTGGAGTATTTATGAAAGTTTCTCACCCTCACTGAGAAGTCAGTGTTTGGACACACTAACTTCCAGAGGTCAGTGAAGGAGAGCAGACACCTGCAGGCGACTAGACTAGATGAGAATCTCCAGTCACCTGCTCCAGTCTGCAGTCCCCTCTGTGCCAGCTGACCTGAATCCCACTCCAACTGCCCTCTGCCCCGAGCTGTAGGCCAGAGCACGTTCCCAACCCACCCCCCCCCCCCCCCCCCCCCCCCCCCCCCCCCCCCCCCCCCCCCCCCCATCCCCCACCCCCCACCCCCCCACCCCCCCCACCCCCTCACCGCCACAGTCCATCACTCATAGCAACCGATAAGGCGGCCCAGGGTGTGTAGCAGTTTTTTTTATTTTCTTTTCTGCTCGCTTGCATTGTTGTTCACGGCCAGACATACAGAGGGACAAAAGGTCACACTCGCATCAATACCGGTTTCAGGGTGTTTGTGTTCATGTGGGAGCAACACAAGGGACAGCTAAAATAAATGACCTTTGGACAGTAACAACTACACACACACACACCTGTAATTTGCAACTTAAACTGCACAAGTCAATACAGACTGTATTGGCCCTGTGTCAAGTTTTCCATCACAACTTGTTCCTCTCTGTTCCGTTTCTGCTTCATATTGTACTATCCAGTGTAAAAAAAACAAGACTTTGGACTCTAAGCGTCCCGCCGAAATGCAGATTTGTCAAAGCACTTGAAATTGAACCAAAGCCTCCTCCCCTCCCCTCATGAGCGACAAAAGCACATTGAGCGATGACGGTCTGTCTGATAATGAACCTTCTGTTCCGAAAAAACCTGGTTAAAGAAAAGTCTGGCAGTGATCTGGCAGATAATAACCGCAAAGACTGTTGAGAGTAGGGAGAAGAGAGAAAAAAGAAAGTAAGATGACAGAGCGACTCTGGGCGACAGAAAAACAGAAAAGTTGTATCAGACTAAAATGCTGTCAGGTGATGGATGAGGAGATGGGCGTCGGGGAAATTAGAAATCCACACAAGAGGAGAGAGAAGGAGAAAGACTTTCTGGTTCAAGGAAGAAGAACCCTCGTAACTCTGTAATTTTGCCAGACTCAACTCTGTGAGCTCCGACAAAAGAGCCGTCATTATAGTTGATTACTGTATTTCGGCTTCACCAAATAAAGGTAGACTATGCACGGGGCAAACGGTGTTTAACGGAGATGCCACAGACGGACTCAATGCAGTAAAAGGTTATATCTAGTCAAAAATATAACTTACAACCACTCACATCAATAAAGAATGAAATTATTGAGCGTGAAGAGTCATGTAAAGATTGCTTGTTCCATGGTTTGTGTGGGGCATCGAGAGCTACCTAGCTTAGCTGAAAACACTGGTACTCAAACTCACCGAGCACCATCTGTCAGCTAACGACCTAGCCGAAGCTAACTTTCAACATGAAACAACACCGGCCAGTGCACATGACGCTAATCACCAGTTTACTGTACTGCATTTAGGTGTACTGCGGTATCAAAAACTGTATCAACTTAACGTAAATGTAGCTTTAGTTAGCTGAGCTGTCGTTCAGTTAGCTCCATCTAAAAACACTAAAAGCTAGCTTACGCTGAAGTTAACAGACATAGCTTCTGTCCTCCTCCTCCAGTGTATGTCCTCATCAAGGACGAGTATGGAAATGTCATATTTCTAGAATAGTACCATAAAGTTCCATATTTTGACAGGCTACCACTTCTTTTGTGATTTGTGTCATTCTCAAACCATCATATCAGAAACATTGGATTGTAATCGTGGCTTTTTTTCCATCTCCCTTTTGCTCTCTTCCAGATCCTGGTGAACTCCATCACCCAGCCTGCCTTGCTGTATGAGAATGTGGCGGTGAGCGACGGGAGGCCCATCCTGAGAGACATGCTCTTCAGCCCGGACCACCAGTACCTCTACGCCCTCACCAATAAGGAGGTACGAGAATCTCGCACGCGAAAAACAAAGTGGACTGCGGCCCTTAATGCAGCCCGCTGGGTCGGTTGACATCCCTGATGAGGTCTGGTGATTCCACTGAGGAGAGATCCAGCAATTACGTGACGGCCCGTGGGGCACAAATACATACTAGCTCGGCTGGTGTGTGTGTGTTTGCAACGATTTTGCAATCCACACTTTCATAACTACAAATTAGACTTGCTCAGAGAAATACACACACACCGCTCTTCACTACTGACAATAGATGTAGTGAAGGTTAGAAAGGGCGAGCAAAAAAAAGTACATGGAGACAGTGGAATAGCACCATGAAGACTTCATGAGGAAAAGTGTATTAAAAACATGCACTGGGGGAAACGAGCAATTAAGCTAATTACTTACATACGGTACCACAGAAAGCGCACGGACACATTTGCAATTCAAGCAGTATTACACACGCAAACACACACATATAGAGTCATAAGTGCTAATTAATATCATGAATATTAAAATCTGTCACATATAGGCGGAAGCCCCATACCAACCTTCCACTGGGGATGCGGTGCACTCATACCGTCTTTTTAATTGGTGTTGTGTGAAAGATTTATAGTATGGCAGCTTTCTTTCCTTATTGTTTTTGACAACAATGCTTGGTGGCATTATCATTTTAAACGGTAACACTTGATCAAACTGGCTCACTTTCCGGTAGCATGCATGTCAGCAGCTCCCCAGCTGTCATGTTAGCGGTGTGCTTTCCCCCGCTGCAGCAGCCCTCCAACAAAACCTGCAAGTAGTCAGCACGTCACCGAGCTTCTACAATCAAACGAATAATGAAGGCATGCGGATGAATTGCGTCAGAGTCTAGCGTGGCCCTGCCACATTATACATTTCTTTGAGTACATTTTGCAATTGAGAGATGGAGTCAGAAGAGAAAACGTTATGCAATTCTTACTATTCTCCAGTATAAAGGCCTTTAAACACCTGGGGGTTTTTTGTTGTGCGATTCATTGACACATTTGTCATGAATACTTTCACACAGCAAAAGCAGCATACATTAAACATAAGGTTTCGCAACGCAAAAAAAAAAAAAAATCAACCAATCACATTGTAGAAAACGGGTTGGGTTGCCCTTATACTTATAAACAACATCATGGAGGCTCTGTAGCCCAAATGGTTAATTGTATTACTCCTTGAAACCTCGACAAAGATGGCCCCACCCTATCTGCTCCTTTCCATCTTACCTTTCAGGATAAAAGCCCCAGACATATAATATTCGCAGGGAAGTGTTTCACATTTTCATGTTGTTTATTCGCCACGCCCCCCCCGGTGCGTAAAAGCATTTGATGTCAGGAAATGTACAGGACGCCATCTGCAGAGTGACATGTAGAAGGTAATCGGTCCCGGCATGTAGTTGCTGTTAACTAGAAAACGACTTCAACCGGGAGAGTTTGATGTTTGCAGAGTTCCCTTGCCCATCTCTCTTATCTCATAACGGTTAATGAGCGCGTTGTGGTAACCTTCAACCAGACTTCCCCGCTACGTGGACAGTAACTGCCATGTGAGTGTTGTGTAAATTACCAGCAATTAGACATAATTGACTACCGCGCGTCTGAATAAACGCAAAGAGGCAGTGGAGTGTAATTGATTAGAGTGGACGGTGTCGGTGTTGATGTGACGGGGGGGGGGGGGGGGGGGGCGAGGGTTAGGCCAATCCATCATAAACAGCGTCCCAGCAGGGCCAACGTGTACTGTACAGGGAGATCCATAAATACATATTTAAGCAGAACGAGTCCACCCACACAAACGCATACACACACTGAACCGCAGAAAGTTGATTCAGAATGGGATTTGATTCTCAAACGTGTTGACATTAACAACGGGGTCCATTAGCGCGATTAGAAGCGATCTTTTTACATCACCAACATATAACCGCAGCACTAGATCAGCAAAAAAAGAAATGTCGAAAAGGTCCAGAGCTAAAGCAGAAGCTAGAGTGTTGGGGAAACCTTCAGATTAATGTAGCGTCTGTATAAACAATGGTGGGCGGTCAACAGAAGGATGATACTCCCAGCATTGGGCCTTTAACAGGCAGTCCAGAGTGTTCGCACACTCCCCCTTTTAACTCCTGTCATCTGCATTAAAGATGACTGCCAGGAAGTCTCTTTCAATTATTGAAGCCAGTGTTTTATTTTTCATGAGCACTGATATGTCCACTACATGTCTGTGCATGTTAGCGGAGAGAGGAGAGCGTTCACACTGTACGTGTCTGGCAACGTTTTGTTTCGCTCCACCTGTTTTCTTAAACGCGGAGAGTCGGTCCAGTTCGTCCCACGTATTGATGGGGATAGGCTTCACTTTCCCGATGTGCGTGGGATGAAAAGAGAGACAGGTAGATGTCATATGAGTCTCTTGTCTGCCCATCAAATTTGAAGCTACAGAAAGAACAATTAGCTTAGCATCTGGTCAAATTGGTGCCGGTCCACGTGTCCTGGAAAGCGTCACTGTGCAGGACAGATGGGTTTGGCTATTAACGGATAACGGAAGCCCAGGCGTCATGAGTTTTGAATGTGTTTGTCGTGGTGCTTTCAGGTGGACTCATTTTTTATATATATATACTTTGGACCGAGCCTGCCTAGCTGATTCCCCCTGCTTTAAGTGCAAATGATAAGCTAAGCTAATTGCTTCTTCCTTCCGCTGGCAGACATGAGAACGCTTTCCATGTCCTCATGTCACTCACCAAGAACAAATGTAAGGCTTTTTTTATATGATGGCTTCCGTCATAGGTGCTCATTCTTTTGTGTCAGATCTGCGCGTGATGACAGGTTTTGTTTAACATTTTGTCCGTTTACTCTGTTTCATTGAAAATGAGACTCAGACTAATCGTCAGAGGAGAGATGGAATGGCCATCTTTCTCTGTAAAGCCGTAATGGCCGAGCTCCAACATTGAACAAAATCACAGTCCAGTCAGCGAAAAAGAAGAGAGAGAGAGAGAGAGAGACGAGGAGGTGGGGAAATATAATTGGATAGTCTGTCCCCTTTTTCTCCGACTCTTCCTGCCTCATCTTTTCACTTCTGAGCCTCTGATGGAGTGAGTTTGTGAAGGAACTGCTCTTCCAGCAGCAGCTTCAGAAAACGGATCTTCTCTGTGCAGCAGAATGTGAACTTGTGTTCCAGCACCTCGGCCTGCTGATGAGCGGCGTCTTCTTAGCCAGAGGCTGCGTGGACTGGAGATAATGAATCTGGCTTTTGCTGGTCAAGCCTTAGGGTGGTTCAATATGGGCTTTTTTTTTTTTCAAGCAAAACAATTATTATTTTTTAAAAAAATCTAAAAACAGTTGCTGTTTTCTTTGGACTCTAGATATACTTTTAGTTTACATTCACCGATCCAGTCAAATGACGACATGCACGTAATAACCAGTCAAAGGTCACTGTGACCTCACAATGCATGTTTTTTGGCCATAACTCAAGAATTCAGACACTAATTATGACTATTTCACACAAACGGTAAAATTAAGGATGTGGATGTAAACGGCAACATGACTGGTTTTTCATTTTGTTATAAAGGATATACGTATATATAAAGTTTTACCAACTGTTAAACATTTTAGCCCTGGACTATTGTCAAACAGGCTGTAACATTGAGCATCATATTTCTTTAGTTAATTCAGTTGAATATCCCTTTTTTCAGTTTTTGGGTAACACAAAACACTGATAAATTCACCTCATGAAGTAGTTGTAATGGTGAACACATTAGTCACAAACTTACGCATCCAGCAGACACAGATTAATATTAGCTCTCATTTGGAGTCATTTTTTGGGCGAGTTCTAGTTTCTCCATCAGTTCCTGTCCTGAGGGACACATCTGTCTCTTTTACTTCTAAATGCTCCACTACGTTCGTCTGTCAGCCTGCTGGTTCGTGCTAGGTGTGTAATCAGTTAACCAAAAGCTCTGGGCTATAAAAGACAACAGAATGCTGCTGATGGAGGGGAGGCACCTCACCTTTGGAAAGCCCTCCTCCCATTGGTTTCCCGGGGCCTGTGTCAGGACTCTTCTCACCTAGGCTTATACAAGTTCTATACATACTCTGTGATAATCTCTTTCAGAAGTGAGGTATACCATCCTCCTCCTCCTCTTCATCCCTCGTTCCTCTCTCCTTGAATAATAGAAATGCCAAGTGATGAGAGCTCAAACATCACAAAGCCCATTCCCCCGCTTGACAGAGCAATTTACCTTTTCCCATATTCACTCACACACATAATTAAAAGTGGTATATTGGACTGCGGCGCACAGACTGCGTCTCTGTATAGCAGTACTGACTCGCATGCACACACACACACACAAATGCGCACGCACACACACACACACACACACGCAGTGCGAAAACATAAAACTGCCCGATTCACCACGAGAGGGTAGTTTTCGATTAGCGAGCGATGGATTTATATGGCTCTCTTTGTGTCTCTGCTACACACACACACACACACACACAGACAGAGAGTCTCTCAATGTTCCACTACTCCGTGCATCTTTAGCCTGCCTTTCGACCCGTCCCTTTCTGTTCGGCGATATCACGTAATTTTTGCGCTCATAAAAAATGAACAGCGCCACTAAATCAATTTTACGACTGCCGTTGTTTCCTCGTTACATGTTTAAATTGTCCCGATCTAATAAAAACAGCGGGGCCAGGGAGATTTTTCATCCTGTCACCACCCTCCGCTGTCGATGTCACCGGGACAGATATTTCTTGTATCCTGCGTGTCCCTAAGGATGACATCACCCTAATTGCTTTGAATAAATGACTAAGCGGATTACAGCTCATAAGTTATTGATTTCTGCTGTACCTTTGTCCCGAATGACTCGCTTATCGTATACTTACCGGTCTCGCTGCTGCTTGGAGTTCACGCTTTCTCCTCACCCACTACCCGTTACGATGAGTTATTCTTTACATTTACAAACTGGACTCGCACTTAACATTTAGTTTGTTCTGGATGATTTTTTTTTTTTTGCGATCCGTTCTTGTTTGGATGCACACAAGCGTCTGAGCTGTCCTCCACTCGAGCATCATCGCCGCATTTCCACTAGTGAAGACGCGGGGCGAGGTCCGGGCCTCTCATCACCCTACCTTCGCACCTTCGCCCCCCCCCCCCCCCCCCCCCCCCCCCCCCCCCCCCCCCCCCCCCCCCCCCCCCCCCCCCCCCCCCCCCCCCCCCCCCACACACACACACACACACACACTCTCCCCCACCTCCGCGAGGCCCCTTCAGACAGCGGCATAATGGTCCGATGATGTACCTCCGTGTATCGATTCAGCCACAGTACAGAAATGTGCTCGGCCGCGCTGTACTGCACAGTGGAGAAACCCTACCCCTGGCACCGCATCAGACACGGTTCATATTCAATTCACTCAGCATTTACTGCACTTGGAGGTCAGGGATAAAAGACCGCCGCCACGCTGCTTTTTCCAAGCCGTTTCTCTCGTGTTTGTCCAACTCTGAAGTTGCTGTTAGTGGAGAGCGGGAGAATAACGAGGAGAGGAGACAGAAATCTGCTGGAGGGGCCCCGAGGACCGGTGGTACTAATTGCGTGGCGAGTTGCAATTTGGAAACGGCGTGTCTTAGTAGTAGGGTAAGTTGAAATTAGTGACAGGGTGGTTAGGGTTAGGACTAGCGCTTAAAGACGCCGTCGTCCTTCAATAGGGGACAAACTGAATATCATTTCTGGAGTGTCTCTGAGCAAAAGACGTTGAAGTCCTCCGGGGCTGCTGCTGTCTCAAGCTCTCCCGACCCCTCTGAGCACCTGGTAGATTTAACCAGCGGCATCGGTTAACAGACACTTAAACACTTTTCCACATTACAAAATTCATTTTTACCCCCAAAAGCAGACACGGAAAAGAAAAAGCTTTTCCTCTTTCTTAAGTCGACAACAGTAGAGGAAGTGAAGAGAAGAGAAGAGTTGAGCGCAGTTGCCCCTGTGCTCATTAGCGGTCTGTGTGTGCACATCACGCTTTGAGGCACAAACCATTTGATTGTTATTTCAAAGATATATCATGTTATTATATGTGCATGACTTATGATGGCATTTCAGATTTAATATTTCAATGTATACATTATTTGCGTATTCACAGTGTGCTGTCAAAAACTAAAAGAAAAGACTTTTTCGACAGTGGTGTGACATACTTTTTGTAACAATTGCATTACACGATGTGTTTGAGCGGCGTCATGTCTGCCAAAGTCCTTTTCTGTCTTCCACACACACACACACACACAAACACACACACACACACACAAACACACGCACACACACACACACACACACGCGCGCTCCAGCTGACTGTCAAGGCAGAGAGATGAGTGATCAGATTGTGATTTGTGAGACGGTCAAAGAGACGGACAGCTGTAGAAAGACAGAGATGTCTTAATGTGGTTGAAAGGAACAGTTTGCACAAGGACATTTTTGGATATGCGCTAACACCTTACTATTTAAAGTCAGATGAAATGAAAAATGTGCTTTTTTAACCCTTTTAGACGGCATCCATTATCATCACATTGTGAAGGAGTCACACAAGAGGATGAGATGATCAGATTTAGCTGATTATGTACGCTGTCAGAGACTCTCTGGTTTCCACCATAGACTTTATTTAAGAATTAAGAACTTTATTTAGTCCTTGTGATGTCACCCATTGGTTTGTGGACCATCTCGGTTTCTGGCCATCGCCATCTTGGCTATTTGCAACCAGAAGTGACACGAGGGGGTTATTAAGCACTACCTAACGCTGAATGAGGCATTTTAGGCTAAACTAGCGACCTGTCAATCACAAGGTAGCCATGCACTAAAGCATAGCCTTCTCTGTTGTCTACTTGACTCTAACTGGACCATCATTTACTCTGTATTTTAGAAGATTTGAAACTAGAGATTGGGACCATAAACTCATGTTTACAATGTTTACTGAGGGAATAAATCAAGTGAGTTATTTTCTCATAGACGTCTATACAATCCGACTTATTTTAGCAACCAGAGGGGTCGCCTCCTGCTGGGTATTACAAAGAATGCAAGTTTTAGAACCTTCAGCATTGGCTTCACTTTGCACAACCGGAGGTTGCCGTCTGGTTACATTACGTTACATTATATTTCATTTAGCTGACGCTTTTATCCAAAGCGACTAACAATAAGTGCATTTAACCGTGAGTACAAACTCAGAACAACAAGAATCAAGAAATAACTATTTTTTCAAGAAAGCCAAACTACAAAGTGCTATAAGTAAGAGCCATCTAAGTGCTACTTTCTTACGTCAGTATCTGGATATGACACTTTATCATTGCATTCATTGTTGGGATACGGCTAATACCTGCTGGTGATTAGCGAGCTCACGAAAACAAACCAAGAATGCACTTTTAAAGGGTCTCTATGTTTTTCATCTGTATCTCGTCTCCTCCTTGTGTGTGTCGGTGTCTACTAGTGATCTATGGCCTCATTTGCTGTGTCCAGCCAAATTCATGACAGATGAGAGCATAACAGACAGACTGAGAAAGAGAGAGCAGCCGAAAGGAAGGAAATTGCACAGATAGACAAAAAGAGAAAAATAAAGAATATAAAGACAATAAAGAAAATGAAGAAAAGAGAAATGTTGTGTATTTTATCAAGGAAACACTTGTGTGTATGTAAGTTCATTCTGCAGCTCCTCCATCCAGAGGGTGTGTAGTTTTCGTTGACTTCATATCCCCGTGTTAAAGTTCACCTATTAATCCACACGCGCATAGACCGTCTTTGTAACGCCGGAGCGTGCATACCACAAATTGCAACCGACCTCATTGCTGCTTATGTGTGCGTTTGTGTGGCCTGTACGCCTTCAAACCCAGCTGGCTGTTAGAATGAGCCATCCGTCAACCTATTGTGTAGTAATAGCGCCTCACATTCTCCCACATATTACACCCAATGAACAATTACAGCCAGGGCCTATCGCCGCGACGAGCTGGCACGGCACGGGCCCCATATGTGGAATGAAACATCAGTCGCAATTACAGTTGTGTGTCTTTCTCATCCATCCTCCCCTTGCGTCTCTCACCCCCATCCACTTCATCCCACACCTCTAACCCTACCACCCCCCCACCCCCTCAACCCCCCTCCCACACACACACACCCTCATTTGCCACGAGGCAAATGAAGAGCCTCTCTATCATGACCCAAATGAGAGAGCTCTTATTTATTTGCAATAAACTCTCCCCCGTCATCTCGCCTGCTTCCTCCGTTCTTCGCTCCACTCTGGAAACGCAATGACAAAATGTTTTTTTTTTATTGTCTGAATCCCGCTGGAAGATTGGTTTGTGTACAAACGCCGTCCCTTATTTGTTTGAAGACTAAAATGAACGGTTAAAACAGAATTATTATTTTTTGCCCTCACAGAG
The DNA here is from genome assembly GCF_009769545.1 of Cyclopterus lumpus. Classification (NCBI taxonomy): domain Eukaryota; kingdom Metazoa; phylum Chordata; class Actinopteri; order Perciformes; family Cyclopteridae; genus Cyclopterus; species Cyclopterus lumpus. Next base: position 5,557,213 of record NC_046972.1, read on the forward strand.
ATCCCAGCCCGTCCATCTTCCTCGTCTCCTAAATCCACTCCCTCTCTCCTCCTCGCCTCCCTCCACTGTCCACAGATAGATGTGTTTCCCTCTGCAGCAGCAAATAGGCCAGGAATGAAAATGCCATATTTAATATAAAAAGGCTTTCTTTCTTACTTACTTACTGACACACACACGCTCCCTAGCCACCTCAGTAAGACAAAGAGTCTTTGGCTGAGTATCTCCCGTTTCCCGTCCCATTATCTGTTTTCTAAAACTCAATAATTGAACTGTTCCATTGGAATACATCATCCGCCCTACTGCCACAAAGCCCCAATGAATAAGCTTCTCTGCCTGGCTATTGTGCTTGAGCGTGACATGTTTTTTCTTCTCTCCTCCCTCTATCAGATATGCTGTATTACTAGCATGGTATTTGTCCAGCCGCAAGTAATGACGGCAATTTGCTGCTATTTGGTGTCCCGTAAGAGGCCTGTGCCTGGTAATGGTAGCATTCTAATAGTTATCAGACAAAGGTTACTATAATCATGCTATGAATCCGCCATAAGCCATTGTGTCCTACTGTACATCGGAGTGACACAGGAGGAGATGTACAATGTGAGGAATAAAATGGGGTGGGGGATAACAGGCATCTAGATGTGAGATGCAACTTTAGAAATAATGTCACATAAGGAACATATACTGTACATCCCTACCACAAAAGGCAAAACCCGTGTAATGTTCCTGTATCGCATGTCCTTTCAGATAAACATGCTTGCTGCATACATTTTTTTAAATGAATGACACTTTTTCTGGCCTCAGCAAAAGTAGCTTCTCATGTTTTTTCTTAAAAACCACTGCAGTGCAAACACTGTTGTATTCCATTAATTTCCATTAACTATTAAAAACTACGTGACCTTGTACGAGGGCTAGATTAGAACTATCGCTAAAGTAGTGAAGGTCCAAATCGTCCAATATTACAATCCACCTGTCCACCTGTGAGTGGAGCTATGAGACCAGTCATGTGACTAGGAGAGAGTATTTGGTAGTTGTGTACCCCGTTGTGAGGCGCATCCCACCACACAGCAGCTTTTAGGCAGTGTGTCAGATTATTCACGCGCCAGTTGTTCAGGCTAAGGACAAGAAGTAAAGAAACAAGAACAGGGGAAGAGTTTCTACAGCTGCCATCAGAATTCACCCTCCCTCACATGAATCTGCAGTGTTATTGATGTCGTACTTCAACCCAACTGAGGCAACTGGTGGTGCGTGTGCATTTCTTGGGTGGTCAGTATTTAACAACTGCCCGACAAAACTTGTCTCGAACTCTCAATATTGGTCCAAAATGGTGTGACTTCCTCACTGCCGTGTGTGTGTGTGTGTGTGTGTGTGTGTGTGCGTGCCTGGGGTAGTTTTATGCCAATCCGTCTGTGACCAGCAAACTGCTTCCGGCAAGTTGAGATAAAACACATGGATGCTGATGCGCTGGTGATTTAAGAGGAATAAACCCGGTGTGGTTATAGCGTTCCAATATCGGCCGCTTTATGGATAATTCCCCGGCCCGTGGGTGAAACTCGGGGTAACTCTCCCTGATAAACGCGCAGACAGATGGCGGATGGCGCAAAAACGTACGCCGTGGCAGAACACGGTTGTCTGTTTAATGACGAGTGCAAAGACAACCACCAGTGGAAATAGATGATTCGCCCCCCCCACCCCCATCAGACACACACACACACACACACACACACACACACATTCCTCCCTTACGTTTGTGTACTTCTTCGGTTGAAGTTTAAGAGGCAGGTACATTTGGACGCCGTTGTCTGATGTCCTTGTTAATACCCAAGTTCCCCGATTTCCCCAAAGACATCATTAAAGTTTCATCTTATCTTCGTCATGCAGACACAGATGGCAGCCGGTAGAGATTTAGCAGACAAAAGGAGTAACCCTCGATGCGGTTATGTTCAATAGCATATTCGTTGCAAGGGAGTCACTGATATGAAGCAAACGTAGTCTTTGTTATGTTCTGGTGAGGGCTAGTGCAGAAGTGTGTCAACCATGTGTAAGTTTGAAAAACAAAGAAAGGGAATGATGTTTCAATTTTATTTGTTTTCTCATTTTTTGACAGCTCGAAGGTAATATGAAGAATATATTATTATTATTCATTTACAATTAAAGCTGAAGTTTGAAGGTTGGAAAAGTCTGTCTCTCAGAAAAAGAGGTGATTGAGGACAAATGGCTCGACATGCAACAACGTAAAATGACCAATGCACATCCCAAGAAAACATTAGGATAATACACAAAGTGAATAGAAGATAGAAAGTATATATGGGAAGGCCCAGTCAGCCAAACAGTTGTGAGCCTTTTACTTTTCTTCTCGATGATGTTTTGTATTTCTTGAACCTGTTCCCTGGTCCACTGGAGAACTGTGGGCAGTACTCGGCATATATCACAAAGAGATGCTTGTCACACGGTGTAATCTGAACCCATGTGTGTGTTTACACGCGTTTGAACCTCTGCTTCTCCTCCTGCGGCAGCGTAGAGTTATAAGCAGCACTTCCAGAGCGGTTTATCTCCGATAGTCACAGTGGGCTTGTTCCCCGTCTAATCTCACGTTCCAGGTCGCAGGACACCTCTGGTAGATCCCACGTTCACCGGACCTGTATGGTTTAAGCTGTTTTGCCAGGGGTGTGCGGTATTAACCACACAGGTGTGTGTGTGTGTGTGTGTTTTATTCCCAGGTCAACCGTGTACCGGTGGAGAGCTGCGAGCAGTACAGCTCCTGTGGAGCCTGTCTGGGCTCAGGGGACCCTCACTGTGGCTGGTGTGTGCTCCATAATGTGTAAGTACATATATGCTGTTCACTGTGTTGTTTTCATGCCGTCATTTCCGTGGTTACATTAAATACGGGCTCTGCAGTTTATGATTGTCAGTTACGGTGACGGACAGTATTGTGGAGCGTCTATTAATTCCATTTTCATGACACATTTGCACCGGTCAACGGCCGCTGTCTGTCCATCCGCTCCATCCACGTGACCCTGATATCTCGGGAACGCTTGGAGGAAGAATCCATCACATTTGGCACAGGCGTCCACTTGGACTCAAGGATGAATTGTTTAGACTTATTAAAAGACATGAAAGAAGAACATGAAGTTCAAACTTTGCCTGTATCTTCACCCTCCCTGCTCTGAGTGGTCGTGCTCGTTGTGTTGTCAGTATCGATAGAGCCGCACCAATTCTGACATCAGTAAGTTGTGGTGGGAGGGGCTTCAATTGTGCAGAATAATCTGACCAGCACGCAGTTTGACTCCTACTGCCCCCTTTGCACTCCAATCACTTAGAGTTGGCCAATTCACATTTCCCAAGGGTCTTTTCCTGGTCAGTAAATTGCCTCCTGAGACACTTGTGTCAATGCATTGATCATTTTTTTGGGAACAAATTACAGTTTTATAACACAGTCAGATTTAGTGGGATAGGTTGATCGGGACTCCTTGGCACTGACTGCACCTTGACACAACTTAGGTTTCGTCAAGAAAACTACCTAGTTATGTTAAGATAAACTATTGTGTTTTGGGTTATAATACGTGGCTATTACGCGGCCACTAGGCTGCTTAATTTGACGTGAGGTGAGTTAAGTATCTTACATAACAAACTTACTAGGGCTCAGGAACCATTTTTAATATTACGAGTGGCAATTACATTACCATTAAAGATATTCTGATACCAAAACCAGTAGTATCCATCCATCCATATGAACTGTGAGCTCTGTCATCCCTGTTGCTGTTGTTAGCGCTGTTCACGCTTTTAGCAGCATCGCTGCTAGCCGTCGGCTCAGACATGTCTTTATTACTCAGAGCCTTAAGCAGGCAGGAAATCCCAGATGTGTGGGTCGTAGCTGCCGCGGTAGCGGGCCAATCACACGCCGCATTACATCGAAGACTACTTGCAGCAAATGACTGGGGCGAAAAAAAACATACAATTTGTCTTTTGCTTTCCAGATCAAGTGCTGAGTGAAGGGATTCTTTTTTTTTTTTTTTTACATGAGAGGTGTTGATACTACTTGACACCGGGTTTTTGCAGTTAATACCTGTTAAAGGTATCGCGTACCAATACCCAGCCCTACTCCTGGTTGACTTTTGGTTTCACCCGGCACACAGAAAGCGGTCTCCAGTGTTTTTTTAGCCAACTTTTCACCCCCTGCGACAAACACACACACACACACACATACGTTTAATCTTGGTAAAGTCATCGACGCCACAGGGTCGTAATGAACACGTTATCAGAGTAACAGTGAGTGTCAGGTCTTAAAGGCCACCATGTACACCTGTGTTCAAACGAGTGGATGCTAGCAGTCAGCTGATAGCCGAGCAGCTGATGAATGAGCTGCCATGGTGACGCATGAATGAGCAGCTGGTGCCAATCAGCTAATGCAAGCTTGACTTCAGTGCTGTGCCTGAGCTAGCGCTGTGCCCCATTTGTTTCTCACTCTGCTTCGACTGTTTCTATCTGCCATGATGACAGACAGCCTTTGAAATATGTATACGTCTATGCATGAAACCCAGCATCCTGGAGCTGTACAACACATACTGTACATCACTAATCCAGCGCACTTCAGCTCAAGCAACCTTGAACATTAACTTTGTGAGGAAGGATTTTATGTGAGAAGCAGCTGATGCATCCTTTTGTCCAGATAATGATACGAACGGATACGAAGCAAAATGTGTCTAACCTAAACAATCAGTGAACGGGATCCTTGTGGATTTGATAAATATCGTCCTCCTCTAGATGTTCGAGGAAGGATCACTGCGAACGAGCAGAGGAGCCTCAGCGCTTCACCACCCGAGTGGAGCAGTGCGTCCGGCTCTCCGTCCAACCCGACACCGTCTCCGTCACCATGTCGGAAGTGCAGGTACAGTGTGTTGGCGTATGTGTGTAAGTGTGTTTAGATGTGTGTGTGTGTGTGTGTAGTTTTGTGTGACGGGGAATAAGTGAGCAAGATAAATGTACACATTTGATTCAATATAGCATGTTATTGTGTCATCCCTGGCAATAAAGTAGGTTGCTTTAAAATGTATGTTGTCCCTCACCTTTCTCCTTTCCTTCCCTCTCCTAGTTGTCACTTCAGACGCAGAATGTTCCCAGTCTGTCTGCCGGAGTGAACTGCTCCTTCGAGGACTATGTAGAGACAGAAGGACGCATCTATGGAGGACGGATCTTCTGTTTGTCCCCTTCAACAAAAGCGGTGTTCCCCATCACACGAGATCAAGGTCAAAAGAACGATACATCCCAATAAAAAACTGAGAAATCTGTAGAACTGTAAAATTCTGGAGTGAAGTTCCAAGATCTCTCTTTTAGGACTATAAAGAATATATAATCATTTTGTTAACATTCAAAACCAGCTGTTTATGTATGGAACCTCGAAATGTGTCAAATGGATAATCATAGGACCCGTGTGTAAAATCTGAATTAACCAACAATGTTATGTGTTAAAATATTTTATTTTTTTCTTATTTTTTTTCATATTGGTATTTTTCTCAAAGACACTTTTATGTCTAGTCAGCTCCTGTTAGCTAAACCAACAACACAACCAGAGTTATTCTGAATTCTGTATCAATTTACAGCTCATTTACAATAGATTTACTGTTGTGTTGTTTAGATTACAGGCGCTAACTAGAGAAGTCTGGTTGTAGCTGCAGAGCTGGTTTGTTTGAGAGGCACCAAACACCAATGTCACAAAACAATTTACAATGATCGATCTATTAATGTAATATTAGACACGTTTGGGCTTTAAATATCTATCTCAGTAAATTAGTCCGAGTAACAGTCGTCAACATGGGGTAAGTTGCACCTTCTGTAAAAAGAAACGTAACTGACATTTCAGACGCTAAACAAACTTTCTCGGTTGAGCAGTTTTGTTTGATGCTGCACAAATGTGAATTGTTTACTCCATTCAGCCTGTCCGTTCAACTGTGTGAAAGCACGAGTCACTCTGCTCTTTAACGGCATCCATTTCGTTGTGATTCTCATAATAAGAAATTGAGTTATAGAACTTAGTGCACAAAACCCACGAATGTAGATGGACGTCTCCACCGAGTAAAACTTTAACCAAATTCTATTGATTCAGCTCCAGGCTTAAAACATTTCAGAATCAAGGCCCGGGCATCATCCTGGGTTCATGAACCCATATACTCATTGTATACGATGATATCCATTGCATACTAAACATTGGAAAGCTGTTAAAAGAAAAGCACTGGTAACGTGGTGTTTTGTTACTCTGCGTAGGGGACCAACGTGTGATAAAGTTGTATCTGAAGTCCAAGGAGACGGGGAAGAAGTTTGCCAGCGTGGACTTTGTTTTCTACAACTGCAGCGTCCACCAATCGTAAGTTTTTGCCTTTCAAGTTACACAAATTAAAAGTTTGTCGCTGAGTGTGAATGGAGTCGAATTAAAGTGGAGGAAAGGAGTGAGACCGTTTCTCTCTGCGTAGGCGCGACAACCAGCAAAATGCAGACCGGTGGAAAGCATTGATCAATAGAAGGGTGACTGTGGTTCTTTCCAAAAGCAATAATGCTAAAATATTGGCCGGAAAAAAACCTCCTATAATGGAGAATGGAGAGAACGGCATGCAACCTTTGCTAATTCATTATTCAATGTATTCAAGCTTTTTACAAATCAATTAGTTAATTAAATCTCAAGCAATAAAGGAACTGCCCGTGAGTGAAATAATAAATCGATTCCTAACCATGCAAGACCCAGAAGGGCAGCCAAGCTTGGGAGGCTAAAACATGTCAGTCGTGTTTCTTGGAAATGAATTGTCCCTAATTTTAGTATAGAAATACTGATTGGCCTTTCAGCACTGGCTTGAGAACAGATTTTTTTGTTTTTTTGTTCTAGGCAGGGCTGAATTTGATGTTTAAGGAAGAAGAGCAGAACTATTCTGAGAGACTATTCTGATTTGGTGAATAAATTAGTCATTAATTGTAGTATATAGTCTTTTTTACTTGAGTTGATGAATTATTATTTGTGGTTGTTAGAGCTGAGTCATTAATTGTTTTCCATCAAAACCGTAATTTGTAAGAATGCAAGATTCACAGCGTGACACCTTCAAGAGCCGTAGAGGTGATCGTTGTTTTGGTCGTCGACTGTTGTTAGCTTCAAGGACAACACACAGCTGTAGCTAATAGCTAATTAATGGTAATTAGGTGAAGTTCATTCTCCTCAGAAGATGTTTTTTTGTTGTCTTTAAAGAAACTTTAATGTGTTATTTTGGCGTTGGAGGGTGAGCTGATGTGAATCTTACAGTTTCACCTTTCAACTTTGAAATAACACTTTGAGGACTCAGGGCTTTTACATTACATTACATGTCATTTAGCTGACGCTTTTATCCAAAGCGACTTACAGTCATGTTACATTCATACACTATAGACACAGCTACAGGGAACAATTCAGGGTTAAGTGTCTTGCTCAAGGACACATCGACTAGGGTGGGGATTGAACCACCAACCCCCTGATTGAAAGACGGACCTGCTAACCACTGACCCACAGACCCACAGTCGCTGTCTTTGCTTTTCTGTCATGCTAACGTTAGCTTCTGCTCAGCTTGATAAATGCAACATGCTATCATATACAGTGTATGATGTACACTACGTTTCATTTAGCTGACGCTTTTATCCAAAGTGTATTACGTTCATACACCGTAGACACAGCTAGGGGGAGCAATTCAGGGTTAAGTGTCTTGCTCAAGGACACATCAACTAGGGCGGTGAGCGGGGATCGAACTACTGATCCTCTGATTGAAAGACTGCTAACCACTGTTGTGTCATGACACAGCAAAGGGGGGGGGGGATGCAGAGCAGCAGGGAGATGGGCCTGATAGTGACTGAAGAATGTGTTCTTAATTGACCTGCCTTGTTAAATAAAGGTTAAAGGAAAAATAAATACAATGTCATTCCCTAAATGACTCTTGGCTGCTGCTCTGAAGTCGCCGAGATTAACTGTTACACACACACACACACACACACACACACACTCACTCACTCACTCACTCACTCACTCACTCACTCACTCACTCACTCACTCACTCACTCACTCACTCTCGCTCGCTCGCTCCGGTCTCCCCTCATCTCTCATTTAGGTATCTGCACTTTGTGTCGATACACCTGCAATGGAAATGCATTCGTGGCATACTCGAAAGTGGATTTCTCTTTCTCTTGCCAAGCGTAGATTGATGACGGCGTTACAGCCCCCTCTAATGTTTACATCACTTAAAGTATCCTAAAATGAGAATACATTTTCTTTCTTTGAAATGAGGTGAGCGTATCTTCTCTCCAAGCAAAATAATTGAGAATGGGGGGGAAAGTGAAGTCAAAATATAGGGACGTAATGGAAACCTGATAGTACTCTGTCTCCAAAGTGTCTTGTGTATGTTCGTATGGTTTCCGGTGTGCATCTTTTTTGAATTGAACTATATGGACAAGGAACTACATTCAGACTCTGGTTCCCCTGTTAAGAACACTTCCCGGGCCAAAAACACTGGTAAGAGTTTAAAACTCACGAAACTACGAATTATGTCCGTAACCTTCAGTTCTCGAATCGCCCGCGTTACGAGCGACTCGTATTAAGGAGTGTGAAGTGCACTTGTCCTGCTTTCGTTCCCTTTCATGCCACCATCCTTCCCTCTAGACCGTCGGCCCCTCTTTTCCTCTAATGCCTTCTCACCTTCCTCTTGTCTGCTTATTACTTTCTCCTCTCTCATCCCTCTCTTTACCCGTCTCTCCCTCCCCCCCAACCCACCGACCCCGGCCCCTCTTAGCCCTTTCCATCCCCCCACCACCACCACCATCCCTGTTCTTGCCCGTGTCTTGTTCATCAAGCCCATTTATTGCCTGCTCTCCGCTCCTGGCCCTGAATATATCTGCATAGTAATAGGCCGTTAATTAGCTCTAGCCGGGGTGCCTGTGTGGAGATCGTCATAATGGAGTGGGCTTGGAGAGAGAGAGCTCACCTGGGCCACTTCTCAGGGCCTCCAGGCCTTGTGCAGTGGCTTTGATTCATTTTGTGTGTGTGTGTGTGTGTGTGTGTGTGTGCGTGTGTGTGTGTGGTTTTTCAGTTTGTCCCTGTGAGCTAGAGAGCATACAGGATATGTCAAAGTAAATGCACCGTAGTGGATATTTATGCATATTTTGTGGATGCACAAAGTGTTTTTCTCGTTTGTGCGTGTGTGTGTGTGTGTGTGTGTTCATGCTCTGCCCCCTTGATTAACACACCCACCTAGCCCTCCTCTCTCTGCTGCATAAGCAGGCGTGCTGCTGTTTAAGCCTTTGATGTTGGCTCCGTTGGCCCCCACAGGACTCTGCAGGACTGTAAGACTACAGTGCAGTTATCACCGCAGCAGCTGCAACGTAAACCCACATATTATACTCCCCCTCCCCTTCGCTGTCACCTTTCGCCTCCGAATCTTTCACTCCGCCTTGAAGGAAGCCGTGCACGCTGGGGGGGGGGTGGTGCAGCGGCGTTCAGTGGCAGATAATGGGAGTTCTCCTTGTGGGCGGGTTAAGAGTGCAGCACGGCATCAGCACTGATACACAAGCAGAGTAGCCCACAGGCAAGTGCTGGGAGGGGGAGGGGGAGGAGGGTGCTCTTGTGCAACTTCACGCGGCCCCCCTCTCGACCTGCTCCAAGGCGGATGCAGCACCTGCATCAACCAGCCCCACGCGCCTTCACACAAACAGGTGCACGCAGAGTCAGGAGGAGCTCACAGACGGCACAGCAAATACAGCTGCAAGCTAGTTACATACTGTGCGCTGTTACAATATTAGAACAGAGGTTTGGGATAGTTTAATTGAGCATGCGGGCGAAGAACTAATGCATCTTTTAAAGATAGAGAAATGGTAGCTGGAGGGAAGAGTGGTGAGGGAGAAGACAACCGAGGAGGAGGAGGAGGAGGAGGAGGCATGAAGAGGGGAAGAGAGATGTAAAGCAGCGATTGTGTCCATTGTGTCAGGAATAATGCGTCCCACGCAGCTAAAAGGGCCGCCATGACCATTACAATATGAAAGGGGCTCTGAAATCTATGCGGTGGCAAGAGGCACTTATGGGAGGGCTCTGGCCCCCAGCTCGCTTTGGCCCATTGGTACCTCGTTGGAAACAGTTGAAGGGTCAACCTTTCTGTTACGTGTTCTTTTTGGAAAAAGATGCCGGTTCCATTTTTTTAGATGTGCTAGCTTTGATTAAACTGTGGGCTGAGACTCACGGTGAAACAAGATGCAATCATAATGTATCATGGGTCTAAGTCCCCGGTTGCGAGTCAAAACCTCTCATTTAGTTCCTGTTCTATATAATTTAACGACGTACGCCTCATTTTATGGCCGCTCACTGCGAGCTTTATTGGACAAAAAACAAAGAGGCCTATTTATAGATCACACAGCACAGCCGGTCGTATAATGCAAGTATAACTTTATTTATATAGCACCTTCAAACATTTTCTTTTGAAGCCCAGAATTTACAAAGTGCGCAGTAGATAACCACTAGATACTTCATTTGAATCAGCCCCACGTTGTCATGCTTTGGCGAGCCTCAGATCCTCCCTCGTTAGGGAGGGAGTGACTTCATCCACAGTGACGGAATGAAGCGACGCGGCGTCACACACACGTCGGCGCGGCGCCACAGCGCTCGCATATCCGCAGATTTGTTCCATCGATCCGGCCGCGCCAGAAACTAAAGCTCGGAGAAGGTGAAGAAGGCGTTTGACCCGGCACTGTTGCAAAGGCCATGTTAAATAGCGTGTGTGTGTGTGTGTGTGTGTGTGTGTGTGTGTGTGTGTACAGGTGCGTCTCAGTCTATGAGTGTGTGTGCAGCAGTGCCACACTCACACAACACGGCTGTGAGTGTGTGGGCACACGTCCCTGCAACAAGAAATCGATGAACCGGGGTTAATAGTGAGGAGGAACTGGCTCACCAGCTCCTCTAACAAACAGCAGACTGTTAGCTAACCTCCACCCGGCTCCCCGCGGAAATCCACTGGCATTGATTATAAACCTCACACTGCAGTTCAGTCCAGCCTCACCAGCTTATCGCTCGGCTCTATGAAGCCCCCAGTCGGCCTGCCCCTCCAACACAGGCCACTTAGGAGTTAACCCTCTGAAATCTGAATAAACCCCGAGGACAGAGGGACAGAGACGCAACGCGGATAAGACTGAAATCCAATTTGAAGTCTTTCTTGAACATTGTCCTTCAGTATAGAGGACCATCAACCCACCCACACACATCCTCTGTGATGGCTCATTACTATGGTGCTTTGGCTCTAGACTTGTCAGAAAACACTTCTCAGTCAAAGTCGTTTGACTTTGATGTGAAAATGTTTGCAATTTCTTTCCATTTCCAACATAAAGGGACAGTATTTGTGAACTGGATGTAGACTGGATCACCGGTGTGTTGTGTCTGTCACTGGATAGAGTGTACTATGAACCCTAATGCAAACGTAGTGTTAAATAGAGACTCCTTGGAGCTTTACAAACTGAGTGTTTTAAAGGTCCCTTCATCGACTTTCTCTCCTTAGACTGCGACCCCCGTCCCGGCTCACCAGTACGTTGGATTACATTCAAGTTGATCATGTGGGTTATGTAAAATTCACAGTGCATTACTTTTCGTTGGTGCTCTGACGAACAGCGTATGAGAACAGCATGTACAGTTAAACCCACCATAAAAATCAAAAAAATTAAAACACACTCACTGCAGAATCCCACATGTTCTGCGGGTTTGTAAGCAGACTCTTTTCTTTGTCATTTTGAAGCCCATAGTTGCTATAAAAAAAAATCTCAATTCTTGGCTTTAACATTAACGATGAAGAAATAGTTCCACATTTTGGGAAACATGTTTTGATTTTGTCTTGTCTTTACGGAAGTTATATCCCGCCCCTGCCTCAGCTTCAGTGCGGGTTGAGATGTGTGAACATGTGAGATAACTCGTGGCTTTAAAGGAGCTTCTAGGCGCATTTAGTTTGAGCTGTTTGTCAGCCCGCTAGCTGTTAGCTTAGCAATGAGAGCAGTGTCTCCCAAAATGACAAACACTGCAAAGACGTTCAGTAGAATGCGCCACTGGAAGCACAACATCAATGCGTAGAGCGATAACTGGACGATGGGCGAAGGAGCCCCTCAGGCTGCCGGTCCGATTCCCGGGCGAGTGTGTGGGTTGAGTTGTAGGAGCGCCTGCTTGAGCACAAACGGCGTCAGCACACAGAGGGCTGACGTAACGTGTGATTAGAGCGCGCCGCTCTGAAGCCAGTCGAGTGGTGTTCAGACTACAAAGACAATGGGAGGGGTTTTTGTTTGTTTTTTAAGAGCTACTGAAAGTCGTAATTATTGTTTATTTACCTTTGAACTTGTCATCGTTTTTCATCGCATGTCTCTGCGAGCAAAGACTTTGAACAAAAATGAATTAAGTCATGCTCCTGCGGAACATGTTGGCGGGCGAATTCAGAAAATAATTGCTCGAATTAATTCATTTCGTCAGGAAAACGAAGCGTCGCTAAATTTAATCACTATTGAGTAACTGTTGACTTAACTTCCAATAATAATTGTAGAGCAAAATCCCCAAATAAGCTCTTGTGGTTTTTTTTTGTACAAACATCCCTTGTTTTCCTTCTTCTTTTTTTCTTCTGTTTGCCATGATAGTCTTGTTTTTGTGCAGTAATCCATGTTGCATATATATATTCCTTTTGCTCAACTCTGAAGACGAAGAAGACGGGAAAAAACCCTCAAGTGTTATATAAAAACAGGCTTATCTTGGTCTGCCAGCTTAGTTCCCTGTAAAGCCCTCCGAGCATGGAGAATAAGAAGAGGAGAGTGGATCGCCAAGGATTCCCTCCTGCTCCCTCTCAGCGTCCGTCTCGGCCTCGCCGACAGCCGGAATAAAGTCGTAACGCACGGTTGCCGCGGCGACACTCGTCATTCCAACGCGATTTCCGCAGATTTGTCCGTAACCGCTTGATGTCGCGGCATCGATGTGTTGATGCGTGTCCACGCCGTGTCTGTCAGTGTTTGATATGAGCGCCGCTCGTGATGGAAGGCTTCAATCAGTGGGATTTCTTATTTTTTTTTAGAAGCAATTTATAAATTGTGAATGGAACAAAAGCCTTTAAAAGTACAATTCTCCAATCTGCGTCCAAGTGGGGTTTTTATCTTTTCCAGAAAAAATTTCTTTGTTCTTTGTGTCCTAAATGTTAGATTTTGTATTGTTCTCAGTTAAAAAGCATTCAGTTCTGATTGAGGAAATGTATTTGGTGTTTTATTCAAGATCCTACCGGCGAAACTGAATTATTGTTTAATTTATAGCCTGACTGATCTTTTCGAATCCAAAATATCAATACTTTGGACTTTAAATATGGGGAAATTGGTTGTGGGACACTTTAAATATTTACTTGTCAGTGTCTCTTGTGGGCAAACTCGGTGACACTGTTTCATCTCTGGCAGCCACACAGCTGACCGAACGAAGACAAAAGGGAAGCGGAAAGTGGAAAAATGGAAATAACATTGAAGCAGATTTTTGAATTTTTGGTGACTATTCCTTTCACGAGTCATTAACCCCCTCATTGCTTTTCTCCCTGGCTCTCGCTCGCTCCAGGTGCCTGTCCTGCGTCAACGGAAACTTCCCCTGCCACTGGTGCAAGTACCGCCACATGTGCACGCAGGACGCCAGCGACTGCTCCTTCCAGGAGGGACGAGTCAACAGCTCAGAGGTGAGCGCGGAACAGTGGCGTAGTGTGTGTGTGTGTGTGTGTGCGTGTGCACATGTGAATGAGTGCTGCTGTGAGTGGCCCAGCAGCAGCTGTAGTACTCCAAGCAGCTCTGGATTTATTTACTTATAAACAGGTCGGGGTGAATGAGTATGCATATGGCTGCGCACGACACCGTCCCACATCTTTCATCTGCACCCTCTCTCTCGAAAACACAAGTGAACTTTCGTGTTGTCAGAAAGTTGCACGGCGATAGAGGCTATTGAGATATTATTTTTAGTATTTCCTCAATCTTATTGTCGGCCCTCTGTTCCCACATGTGCTGTCTGACGACAACTCTTATTTCATCCTCTCATTTGAGCTCAAGATGTCACAAGTTCTCCCTTTTTCTCTCATTCTGGGTGCGCAGGCATAAAGGAGGCGTGCATGTGTGTGTTTGTATGGCTATTTGTATGGATAATTTAACATATAAAAATAAAATAAAGATATATCATTTAATGTGCAGCACATATGACTATTGCCTTGACTTAACTAATCAGGCAGCAAATGCAGGGCCGTGTGTGTGTGTGTGTGTGCGTCGTGCGCTGTGCGTGGCTGACATCCATTCTTACTGTTTTTTGTATTTCCTATTTTGCCTTCTTTTACTTGATCTTCTTTTGGTGCAGACGTCTATGGTCGCCATGGTACCAAGACATTATAAATGTCGGGGCGGGATTTTGATAGACACACACACACACACACACACACACAGAAACACACACACACCCACCACTGTGCCATACCACATCCTTACACGGCCTCTTGTTGTTAACACCGCGGCGAATGAAGAGACGTGTCATGGCGTGGTTATGGCATCGTGAAGCAATGCATAAGCGCTCTTGAGCCAACAGCGGCAGGTTTGTCATCACACATTTATCTCCTCATAGCCTCGGTTTTGTTCCAATTTGCCAGTTCGTAGCCCCTGCCGAAAGCAATATCGCCCATCTCCGCTGCCTGAAAAAGTTCCCCCCTGTGTCATTAGCAGTAGGTTGCCAGAGTGATTGAATTCACACTAGACTGGTTATCTTCCCCGAGGCATTTGTCATATTTCTTCACTTCATATCTGATACAAACTCATAGCATCTGTGAATCGGTGCCACATCACAAAAATCCCTTTCTTTTTTTTTTTCTTCCAAATGTATAGTTTATTTTGTCCCCCCCTTTGAAGTGAATTTTTATCCGTCAATGTCACTTCCTGGATATGTAAATATGTATATAAATCAGCTATGTTGTGACAAAGGATAAACAGAGAGGCACATTAGGGGCGATCAGGCAGAAAATTGCCAGACTCAGGGAAACACTTGAGAAGGCCATGAACGGAAAAGTGTACAAACATAAACAAAAAGGAGAAACAAACACCGGGACAAACAAACGGCGAGAGAAACAAATTGGCTCCGCTCCGACGAATTCCCGGTATTAGTGTGCTGGCGGAGCCGGCGTGCGGCCCGCGGTGGACGGTTCCGGTGACGTCCATCCAGACGATAATAAAAGCAACAGAAGTAGTAACAGAAAGTAAAAACAAAAGGGGGTTGGGTTTGCATTCATTTGCCGCTCGCTCACTCGTTAAGTCGTTCGTTCATCGGGCGCAGTCAGCGCTTTTTTTACTCATATTTCATGTCCCACAAAATGGATCAATGCCGTACGTGACTGACAGCAGAGACCCAAAATGGCTGCCAAGTAACAACCCCGGAGGGGAGAGGGGGGCTTTGACCGTTAAGTGGACTCTTTTTCTGCCCACAACATTACTTTCATCTGGCACACCACGTGTCCGATTCAGAATAGTGACGTATGTCCACAGTGTCCATTTTAGTGGAGTGGAAGTTATTTGGATTCTCTTTGCTCGTGTTCTGGGGGAAAGTGTTCAGGTCTGATGAAGTATTCGTCAAGACTTGAGTGAAGTCACCCGAGCCCGTCGGGGGAAGTGCACATTACGAGCCTACGCTTGTTCCGCGTCTGCCACTCCAAAACTGTTTATTTAACTATCGAGGCATTGACCTTTTCAACATGTGAAGCTGCGACCCATCATCTCTGACTCACTGCGATCTTCTTCGTCTTTTTTTTTTCTCTGCTCCCTTCCTTCATTTCCTCACCTCCTTTCCTCCTCTTCTCAGTCCTCCTCCCTTTCCTTCCCACCTTCTCCCCCATTCATCCCTTATCTCGTGTTCCTCCCCTTCCTCCTCTTTCTGCCCCCCCCCATCCGCCCAGAAGCCTGACCTCCTTATGCTCAGTGCAATGAAGTAGTCCATGATGCATTGCTGCTGCATTCAGGGGGATTTGAACCGGCGGCTTTGCAGGCGAGCCTCATTGATAATCATTAGCGGGCCTGCGTTGGGCTCCCGATGAACAGAAGGTGACTATAGATACGGGGATCGGTGTTGGCCCTTTCGAGTCCTAATTAGCGGATGGATCGCCAAGACGAGTGAGTGCTTGGACAACCATACCTTCCTGTCAAGTCACCGCGCTGCGGCGGCGCGTGCGCCCCCAGCGGCACCGCCGCCCACCTTCTCCAGCAGCCGTCTCCTGTCTGATCTCTAACCCAATGAGCGCTCTCTTCTTGTTCGCCCACTCCCCTCATTCCTTCAACAAGTCAATTAGCCGGAGCCTTGACAACCCTCTCTCTATCTTTTAGTCTCTCACCGTTACATCTGTCTTCCTCTTGCCGTTGGAGCGCAGGCTGCTACGCGGCTCCGAGTTGCCCAGCTCTGAGGCTCCGGGGGGCCGGTTTTACTGGCACAGAGCAAGCTTCCATCCTCCCTCTGGGTCTCTCTGGCTGGGGGTAGGGGGGAGGGGGAGCCTGCCTGCCAATGATCGACACAGCTGTGTACGTGTGTTTGTGTGTGTTAATTATTAAAGTGTATAAAGCTTAAAGATGCATCTCCAGATGCCTCTCTGATCGCTGGCGTGTTAATGGAGAGAGACAGATGAGATGAGAAGGGAGAGGTGGAGCATCCTCAGTAAAACACAAGGGGAGGAGTGTGGCAGTGGCCTAGTTGTTAAGAGGAGAAGCGAGTTCGCTAATACAGCCAGGGGCCTCATTTATGAATCTACAGCATGTGCACACTGCACATAAAACAGAAAGATGAAATGCTGTCTGCGATAATAGTACACTTTCTACAGTACAGTTTCCCTTTCACACAATTGATTTTTTATAGCTAGGCTGTAATTTTGCACACTGGCCTCACATCTGACCCTTTCAGTATACAGTTAACATACATGGTTAATTAAAAGCCCAAATGTGTCAAAATACACTGATGCTACTTCTAACGATGCCTTCTTGAACGTTGGTTTAGAATAACCCAAAATCTTAGGTTTAATAAACATAGTATAAACGATAAGATCCCCGGCTGACTCCGGAGGCCAGAGGTCGCCTCTAATTAAGCTTGGGTCAGGGAGCTCATTTTTAATTGTCTCATTATTCAGAAAGACGGCGATCGGCTTGCGCATTCGTCCAAACTGGCCAATTTTGTCAACCAGCTCCGTGATGTTAGGATAGATTGTAAGTGTTTTTTGGTTGTTTGTTTTTTGTTGTCAGCGCACTAAATGAGACTTGGGAGGAGAAATATCTTTATTAGAGTAGAGATGTGAGAAGATGTGCAATATAGGAGGAAAGAGGAAGACGACTGAAGAAGGAAAAGGGGGAGGAAGAAGCAGGCCGAGAAGGATAAGAGTTGGAGGGAGCGACATCACCAGAAGGAGAAGGGAGAGAGCGAGCGAGTGGATGAAAGGAGGAGTTGGCGGAGGACGCGGGAGACGCTCAACCATTCAGGAGATGAAAGGATCCTTGAGGGTCGTGCCTTCCTGTTCTCCTCAGCCATTTGCACGTCATTTGGTTCACGCTATCTGTCCCATCCTCGCTGGCAGCTGTTTTTAAATCGCGTTGCTCTGCTTTGTGTTGGCGTTTGCAGAACTTACTTTTGCCTGTGGAACATGAATAGGAAATACTCAGGACGTCACTGATGAGGAAGTCCAGGTTTCATTCACACATCCTCGTTCCGTTGCCTTGTTCCCCAGCAGGGTATCAAGCGAGAACTCGCATCCTCAGTCCTAATGACGTGTTGTTTCTCGCCTGACCCCCACTTCTCCCTCGCGCTAAAGGCTTAATAAACTTCGCTCCACCGTTCCCCTTGTCCGTCCCCCCCCCCACCCATGAGTAATCATCCATCCATCCATCCATTTTCAATACCGCTTATCCTCATTAGGGTCGCGGGGGCACTGGAGCATATCTCAGCTGACATAGTGCGAAGGCAGGGGACACCCTGGACAGGCCGCCAGTCCATCGAGGGCACATGAGTATATATGAGTAATCATATGTAGGAAATTAGTTTTGAAAGAGTTCTGATGGTGCTCTCTGTCTCAGTGGATACATTAAATGGCCATCAGACTGTTGAATGGTGCACTGAGGCAGAGGGACGGGGGAATTAACTCGGGTATCACTGCTCTTCTCTCCATTGTTCCATGTTAACAGGCTAGATTAACCATAATATGCAAAGCAAAGGACGAACTCTGATTATTTTAATCCTTAATGCATTCATTAAAGACCGAAAGTGTCGGAAAAAAGGTTGGTGGGGTTGGCCGCATCGGCTCAACTCCTCTTTTGAAAGGGGCACTCCACCAACAATACTTCACAGGATGTTACACGCAGTTCAATTAACCCGTCACATGCAGCTGCCTCCTGTCCAACTGCTGAAATGCACCTTTAATATTGATTCTGGTCTAGTCCTGCTGGTACCAGTTGCCTCTACCGGGCTAGAATCACAGGAATGTCGTTCTGTCCTAGAAACTGAAGGTTCAAATCCACGCTTATTGCAATATGATGTGTTCCACAACACGACAGGCCGCTGAAGCACTGTAGCGTTGGTGTACACGATTCTGTTTCATTCTAACCCTGCTTCTATAAGGCTGGGTCTTGTTTGGATCCTGGTTTCAAAATGATGATACACCTACTTCCGGCAACTTTGTGTCCCGAAATCCGTAAAATGTCTGATTTAAAGAACGTGTAAAGACCCGACAAAGAATTTGGGGTTTGAGAACACGATCTGGATTCAGATCTCAATCTAAATTCAAAACGTATTCGGGTTCGATACCTGGCCCCGGGGTTCAATTGGTTTCAATTGACAGATCAAACATGTCTAAAAGGAAACACTCTGAACACAGAGAGGTAATCCCGCGCAAGTGGCACTCGAATTCAGCCAGTTCAAAGCATAATAATTGTGACTGCATCAGTCGGGCAACATTTGATCTGATGGGTCCGAGGAGAGAGGCAGATTGCAAAGCCCCTTTGAAGGAGATTCGTGATTCCATCAAGTTGAGCGACTTGTCCAGGTTGAGTGCATGAGTCACACAGAACAGGTACAGAAAGGGAGCATGACCGAGGTAAGCCTGTTTCAAAGATTTCCCCATGTATGTCGCCACGGTAACATTTTCTACTGCACTCTCGGTTTGGCTTTGTGGTTCGTAAAGTCGAGTGGCGGCGTGAATTCCTTTGAGTTCCCGGCAGTATCGCTCCCCTTGAGACGAAAAGGGAAGTCGCTTTGATTAAAAATGATGAAGGTAAAAACAATCGAGTTTCGCTCAGGTTTTCAAAAGTAGGTAAATTTGCTTCGTGACTTCCGATCGAGCGGTAATGAAGTCAAGGCGCTGTTTATGCTCGTGCATTTTATTTTAAGTGTCAGAAATCTCAAGTTCGCAACAGCGTGAACTCTCCTCCTCTGTCTTATCTGTACCGCATCTTCCGCCTCGCTCCGTATCCCCGATAGTAACTGCTGGGAAGAGTGGGTGGACAAAGGCTTCTAACGCAGTTCAAAGTGTCTTTTATTGAACAGACGAGCTCCGAGTCTAGCGTGATGGGTGTGGGGGTGGGGGGGGGCTTTCCACCTGAGACTACGACAAAGGAACTCGGGTCATTTGTGCAAAATAGATGAACCCGTTCTCCCGTTGAAATGGAGCACGGAGAAGGATCAGTGACGAATCCAGAATAAAACATGAAACGGGTCTTGCGGAGTGAGAAGCGATCGCTTTAAAAAAAGTTTTCTTTTACGGCCCCAGTGAATTCGCATTGCGAGATAGATTGCCACGCCTTTTGTTGTGAAGTCGGTGCGTTGCTTCAACTTTTCCGACCAAAGGACCTTCGGGGGCCAAGAGGCTCATTATCTAGTCCCAAGACTGATGGAGGAAACAAGCCCAAATGCGTGGAGGCAGATGACGCGGAAGTCGGTGCATTGTATCGTGGGCTTTTTCTCCCGACCTTGAAAGGTTGGCTGAATCTGAGGTGGGTCACAGAAAATCTCTCATTATTCCCTGGGTCACGGTCTAAACTGGGTTGCAAGCCTGTTTTGGGGTTCCCACATGACAAGGAGCACTGTGATATAAAAAAAACTAAATTCATCAAGTTTTGATCCTGCGGGCTTGAAAAAAAAAAAAAAAAGAAGGAAAGAAAGAAAAAGAGAACACGGGACTGAGCTTCTTGTTATCTGCACTGTATCTTCTGTGTCACCTTCAGAAATACACACACACACTCACAAACGGATGTGTGTTTATTTAGAGGCTCCCATCGATCCACCAGCCGATGCTTATCGGCGACATCCTCCTCTTTGACCACCCAGACCAGATAGACACACAATCACACTCGGTCATCAGAGATACCGCACACAGGGCGACGCTATTCTAATGGAGACATGAGGGATGGAGAGCTCCGTGGAGGCAAAGGAGTGGAGGTCTTTTCCCATTAGGCGCGGTATCTTTTCCGTTGCTTGCTCGCTTACTTAGGACATTCGCGCTGTTTTCGGACGCCGTCTGGCAACTGATTTGGGAGCGAAAGTTAGAGAGACCCACTGACATTGACACAGACGGACACAGTTAGCGACTGGCTGGTGAACAAAGTGAAGTATTTAGCAGCTAAAGAGACAGATGTGTCGCTCAGCAGTCGGCACGGGACCCCCATCAATTTAACAGGTGATGGTCTGTCGTCCTTCACAACTTTTTTTATTGCCAAATAAGCTACTGCGGGGGTTCAGGGACGACACGGACCTTGAAAGTCAACCCCCGGCGCAGCAGGATCTCTTTAACGGAGCTGCTCCACCCCTCCTGGCGCTTTAACACCAACTTTCAAGTTTCAAAGCCATCAGAGCGCCGTTTCTGTGAACTTGCTTTCACGCATTTCTCGTTTTCACACGTTTTCTTTTCTGAGTAAACTAACTTTCTGAAGCGTTTAATTGATAAATTATGTCTGGCAAAGACAAAAACAATCCAAGGCCACCCGGTATATTTAATCAATATACCTTTTTTTTCAAATTAGCAGCCGTCATCGGGCTGAAGAGGGCCGTGAGGCCCTGATGCTCATGTTCCCACTAAACCAGTCTGCGAGCCGGACACAACCCACATATCAGACATTATCGCTCTGCAGCAGCAAGGCTCACAGGAGTATCGTAGCACAGCCCGGCTCGCCGTGCTGATGGATATCCGTTTTGCGTCCGGCCTTCGTTTGACCTCTCCTCTTCAGGCTTTTTTTTTTTTTTTTCTCCATAAAAAGAGAGCTGGTGCATATAGGGCAGCCACGAGGGAGAGCTTGTCTCATTGTACAGCATGTGTTTCGGGACAGTTCATGATGCGTCGGTTGATAAAGCTCCCTTCGCTTTGACCCGCCTTGGTTCTTTTACTACGGTTTATACGAGACAGACGTGGAGAGAAAAGAAAAGAGCCATTAATGCGGAGGGAGCGAAATACTCTGGAGATGGAAAGATGGGGAATGTTTGAGGGGATCTGTATAGCTACAGCCTTATGGGCCTGTCTGTGTGTTGATTGATGGCGGGATCTACTGGGATTACGAGCATGATACCCACTGCCCGGTATTGTGGTATTCTCTGCTATGTGTGTGTGTGTGTGTGTGTGTGTGTGTTTTACTCTTCGTTAGATTAATTCTCTAAGGGCATAACTATATTAGCGTCTACAACCGAGAGATTGCTCAACAGATGACTCTTCCTCTCCATCTCTCCGGGGAGATGTGGTCATCATATCAGGTCCCGTTCTTTCTTCTGTGTGTGTGTGTGTGTTACAGCGATGGTCGATAAGGTCTCCCCCCACACATCCCCCCCGTTCTGAAATGGTTCATTGAACTGTAACGCTAATCCGTGGGGACCTTCTGCACTGTGGTGACGCACGCACACATAGACAAACACACACGGACCCCCTCATCCATCATACTCGGGAGTCTGTCAGCGCCTCAGTGAGGCGGCCTCATGGGTGACGACCGGCAGCCAATCGGGGCCCTCGCCTCATCTCTGACATCACCAGCGTTGTGATATCTCCATCCTGATAGAAAGTGATTAAAAGTGAGGGAGAGGAAAGTAAAGGCGTAATGCGATGATCTGATGCCAGAGCTACTTATAAATTAAGCAAATGTTTTTGGTTTTTTCCATCTCTAACATACATGGTAGTTCCCTTTCATGAACAGCGTTGCCAAAGAAACATTACTCCACATATCATCTCACGAGCCCACCGCGTTTTCAATGTCATCGTGTTCCAGAAGCCTGCGAAGAGCGGAGAAATGTGAGGGGGAAAAAAGAGTGGGAGGGGGGTGTGGGAGGAGAGGACAAGTGAATATGAAAGCGCGGTAGAGCGTCAGCGGGCAGTTGGCGGCCGCGGGCATAAAGTGGAGAGCAGGGAGCGTATAGGTCACGACATCGACTGTCAGGGCAAAAGTATGAAGGAAAGAAAAGTAGGAAACAGAGTTGAAGTCGTCGCATGAAGCAAATCAAAGTATTATTGTGAAGCAAATGCCGTTTTTTCCTTTCGGTACACAAAAGTAACTCTCCGCTGACCGGCAGGTTGGTACGCAGGGAGCAGATAAACAAGCGCCAGCCGTCCCACGGCCAGGTGAAGCCAATGATGCGTTATTGGTTGGTTATTATTAGGTAGGTTATTCCATAGCCTCATCTTTGTGCTCTCCATACTGGAGGAGACAATTTGATTGTGTTTTGCAGTTTTGTGCCAAAGGGATTAAAGGCACGTCCCATACATTCGCCGGTTGAGTTCAGTGATTGAAAATGAAAATGAATTTAGCTTTACGGTACATTGTGAACCCTGCAACCGTTGCACCACCGTCGACCACCTTATGTTTTTCAGATATCTCCGCTGTATATGACATGCTGTCGGCCTTTATTTCCCAACAAGCCAACGGTCGCGAGCCGGCATGTCCAATAACTGGACCCCCGGAACCGGGGTCTCGTGGTTGTCATCGATCACAGCTGTGCTTCTCCTGCCTGTGAAAAGAGCCTAGTGAGATCGCACTCGAGATCAGTGTGCAAATCGGCCCTTCCATTCCTCCAATAGTGATCAAAATAGTCACCATATAACAACAACAAAACCACATTGGGATGTTTCAATCTGTTCCAAAAAACAACAAAAAAGCTAGTAGCCTCGGGGCTCCGACACTGGACTGGAGAGCTTTCGCTGGTTGTGTGGTCGGACTAATTTTTGTATATCTGGTGTTGCCTTCCCACCTTTGATCACAATGTCTGTGTGTTTGGCCCAAGGCTACTGTAAAACACTCCACAGGCTAAGGCCGCACTAGCTCACGGCACACAGCCAGAGGGCAAGATTTAGCTTTCGGTGTGCGTACGTGTGTGTGTGCGTGCGTGTGCGCATACGTGTGTGTGTGTGTGTAGCAGTCGGCGTGTGAGGATAACTGCATGTGTTTGGTTTGTGTGTGTGCATATGATGTGTATTTTAGAGCTAGAAGTAACATCGTTTTTGTTTGTGTGTGTGTATGTATTTCTCATCTGGGAAATATTTAGGATAAATATATGCATACCGTATTTTCCGCACTATAAGGCGCACTGTCAATGAATGGTCTATTTTCGATCTTTTTTCATATATAAAGCACACCCGACTATAAGGCGCATTAAGCGAAACAAAACAGTCAGTCAGTCAAACTTTATTAAACGTGTTCACAAAAACTCTCAATATTGTTCAAACGATAATGAGCGTGTTCACAATAACTCCCAACCTTGTTCAGTTGTAACACGTAAAAAAAACCAGTCTGATACCGTTAAATCAAACGTTAGCGTAACTCTGTGTGGTCTTCTTTACTTTACAGGTCATCTTCTTGCTTCCTCCACTTCCGTACCATTGATTCATTAATGTTGAATTCTCTCTCAGCGGCTCTATTCCCATGATCTACTGCGTGACTGAAGCCTTGAGTTTGAAGTCCGCGTCGTAAGCGTGTCTCTTGACAGGAGCCATTTTGGGGTCCTTATACACACACACACTGTAATATTATGGCGAAGCACAGTATGTATTACTCCGCGACGCTCCTGACTACGGTAGCCGTGAAGGGGCGTCTGGCACGTCTGGATCCCATGTAAAGTCAACGCACAGACGCGTTTGGTTGAAATTCGGCGGACGTTGCGATAGACGCATTTCGCCAGAGTTGAAATATTTCAACTTCCAACGCGAGTTGCAAAAGTTTCGCAACTCGCCAGCCAATCAGCGTTGAGATTGCTTCCGCCCGTTGGGCTGCTGCTGCTCTGGTAGCAGCCAATCAGCGTTGAGATGCTCCGCCCGTTGGGCTGCTGCTGCTCTGGTAGCAGCCAATCAGCGTTGAGATGCTCCGCCCGTTGCTGCTCTGGTAGCGCTGGAAGCGGAAGCTATCGAGGCGGAGTCGGTGAAACTCCCCGAGCTGTGTGAGCCTACGGGTGATGTTATGATCCCAAACACCAGGGCGTTAGATGTTCCGACGTTTATGGGATGTCCACAACAAGTATAAAGCAGAACTAGTGGTTATTTCGACCGTGGGTGGATGGAGGAAATTATAACTGTTTTTACCGAGACAAGCCACGGAGATAAGCCACGCCCCCCTTTTCGCAACTGGTTGCGAAAGACACAGATGAACACAACTTGACTGGCGAATAAACTGACGCGAGTAAAGCGTTGTGAATATTCGAAACGCGTTTGGTGTGAACGCACCATAATGCTGCAAGCGGTGCGGCTTTGTAGTTTACCAAAGTCGTACTAAAACATTTTGACAGAGCGCCGTGTACCACACAAAATCGCTTCGAGGTCAGTAAGCACAACCAGAATTAATTCATAAAAAAGGCGCCTCCGGATTATAAGGCGCACTGTCGTTTTTTGAGAAAATTAAAGGCTTTTAAGTACCCCTTATAGTGCGGAAAATATGGTATATATATATATATATATGTCTCCCAGGTTGCAGAGCTCCATTTCCTGCCTCGCTCTGTTGGGAACTTGACCTCCTCGACTCACTTTAATAAACGAGTGTATATGGCTCCCAAGACCTCGCCTCGTCTCCTCCCCTCTCGCCTCACCCTTTTTCTTTTATCTGTGTTTATCTCTGCTTGTCCCCGACTCGCACCGCAGTAAATTTAAATCCCAACGAGGCATTTGTGCCGGCTGCTGCTGCTGGGAATCTTCCAGCGGTCAGAACTGGTTAACTCATCCCTGGCTTTTATGGCACAAAAAAAAACAAGGCAACAATGAGAGAGGAAGAGATAAAGTGAATGTTAAAACAAGATCAAGCTCGAGTGAGAGCAAAAGCGAAGGGATTAGAGGAATCCCCCAGGTAAAAGAGATTGTTGTGTCTCATTGTGTAGAAACTGCGCCGCTATCTGATGCAGACTCAGCTCTGACACCTGTCACCACTCCTAATGAAACAGCTCCCACAATCCTCTGCTCCTGCATCTTTTGTTCACTCCCTCCCTCTGCGTGTGTGTCGCACTCTTTTCCCTTTCTGTGTTATCGCAAGTCTTTGTACTGTATGTATCTATATATGTATATTTATATATGTTTATAGGCACGAAGTGAGGAATGTCTTTGTATGCGCGTTGTGCGTGTTATCGTGTACCTCAGATGTGACACTGTGCACACTAATGCATCAGTAATGAGCGAGAGAGAGAGTTGTTGAAGCAATAGGGACCAGAATGTGCAGCAGAGAGGTAAAGATATGAAATATGAAGTGTGTGTGTGTGTGTGTGTGTGTGTGTGTGCCAGTGCCACAATTGGAGCAGAGGCTGGAACCCAGTCTCTCCGACGTTAACAACAACTAGCTACTTCAGACGAGAAACTCCACCATCGACTCTCTCCTCGCATGCACACACACACACACACAAACACACACACACATCCCCTTTTCCTTCCTGGGCTTCTTTAGGCCTGTTTTGCATTTTATTAGAGGCTAGAAGCAGTTCATTAGCGGCCTGTCGCCATCTGTGAATACTTTAAACTTTAACAGTCAGCCTCACTAATTGACAATCTGCTTCACTGGGCTCGCTGGCATTGATTTGATCTCTTTTCTGTCTCTCTTCTCCTCAGTTATTTCCTCCTCCTTCTCCTCCTCTTACGCAGCCACATTCACGTCATATAGAAATATGAGTTGCCAACTGGGTAAAAAGCTGTTCATCCCGGCCTCCTACTTATCATTACAAGGAGCAGCTTTCACATTACCCATAGATAGTCATAAAGTGGACCGAGACAGCTGATCTCCTTAAAAAGAAAATCAATATTTGTTCTCTTTAGCTCATGGATAGTTTTAAAGGTGCATCGAATATGTTCCACACGTTTTCGTTTTGCCCAGTTGGAGGCAGCCGAACAACTTCTGACTCCCCCTCCCCGTATGGCGTCAACGCTATCTGGCTGCGCGCTGCAGTCCTGGGGCCAGGCGCGCGTCTCCCGGTGCCATTATGTCCAAACCGCTCCCTCGCTCCCCTCCATATCTTCTCCCCGCCGTTCCCGGGCCCAATCTGCAAGTCATTACCGATGCTCCATTAGACAGCACCTCTGCACAGAGCAAACTCATATTGAGATCACCCTGCAGATCATGAGGGCCGCTGCTGCTGCAGCTTGACTTTAGGTATTCACTCCTGATTAAATAGAATGCGGTTCCCTCTGATTTATCATTGCAGATAGAAACGTTTGCTATCCTAATAGGAAAATTATAGTTTGACTAATGGCGCCGAAAGTGGAAGACGACTTCATTTATAAATTCTAGTTGGGTTTGTGTATGACCTGTATGATTGTTTAGAGCATCTCCAGAGGAATACCAAACACACATTAGTGGAGACGACTTGGTAAGTGGTAATTACAGCCTTTATGATATTGCAAAGGCTCTTTTGATCCACTTACACTGCAGTCTTAACTAGTCACCGCCTTTTAGTCAGACTTAATGTGCATTAACAAACAATAACTTGTGCAACTTGGAACAATTACTAAAAGGCAACATTAAACTGACGTTTAATTTGCATGAAACAAGTATTTCTTTTTTTTCTTTTTTTTTTTACTTAAGATGTGTGAATAGTTGTGATGTGTTCTATCAATATCAATGTAGATTCCGTCGTATCAATGGCGCACAGGAACATGTTAAAATGACATTTTATTAGTTCATTGAACCAGTTGAAAATTGAAAATTAATCCGAGAGCATGAGCGGCGATGTAGCATGGAATCCAGCTGACAGCTGCGTGCTCTCTTTTGATTTACTTCAGGATATTCTATTAATATGGTGCAATGCTACCGTTGCTACTGCGTTCTTCTTATTGATTTAAGAGCAGCAGGAAACCGCTGGACGGAGGCGCTGACCCCTCACTCATCTCCCTCTCTAATCCGTCAGACTGTATCTGTTTCACAGCGGCGGCGGAAGAATTAACACCGTCCGTGTTCCTCAGAGACGCCGCCTCAGGCTCTCATTTCTGTCCACCCCGAAAGAATTACAAATCCTTGAGTGCATTCATTAGGCAACGACATACCTAATATCCATAACAGTCTCGATAATGCTGGGAAGGGTTTTATTCCAAAAATGGCGTGTACTCATTTTTTGACAAGTAACTCCCTCATTCAATATGCAGCGGTTCATAAATAGGACAAGAGTTGATCCTCAAGAGAGTTGATAGTTTACAAGTGGAGGTTTTAGGCTGCCTCAATCATCAAACAAGCTCCTCCGCGAGAACAAAAGGACGCTGGAACGCATCGAGGAGTACGTGGTTGGAAAGAAAAGGAGTCATAGGCGATTATGCACATGAGCGAGTTCTGCCATTTCTAATACGCAACAAATTACTTGTCAATTAGGGGGAAAATAGCCATTCTCTCCACTGCACCCCACTTCGGTTTTCTCCTTTCCCAATCGACGTCTCAATCCCTTTGCTCATGTGTTGTGTTTCCCATCTCCAGGAGTGCCCTCAGATCCTGCCCTCCACTCAGATCTATATGCCCGCCGGAGTCATACGGCCAATCACGCTGCTGGGCCCAGAACCTGCCCCAGCCGCAGTCCGGAACAGAGGAACTACGAGTGCATCTTCCACATCCAGGGCAGCACGCACAGCGTCCCGGCTCTGAGGTTCAACAGCACCAGCATACAGTGTCAGAAGACGACGGTAAGGCTTGAAGAAAAACAAAGAAATGCACTTGCTACATGCAGATTTAGGAGCTGGCTGAGGGGGCTTTTTACCATCTCAGATGAATGTGATCAAAACGTCTCACTGCTCCGACCAGCCACAGCCGTTTACTCTGTTCAGGGCGGCCAGCACCGGGTCGACCGTTCCCTGGGTCAGCTGCAGTGCGATGAGCAGTGATGGACCGGTGCGGCGCACTGGCCACAGGGAGCGATTGTCGCCAAGCCGCTCTCTCTCTCTCTCTCTCTCTCTCTCTCTCTCTCTCTCTTTCCTCTTCGCCCCCATGCCTCTCAGCCTTCCGTCAAGCTGTCACCGCTAATGGGGAGCGACCGTTTCAGCAATGTTAATTTCCTCAGCTCCAATCAGGGCGCGAGGCAGAGGGAAGGCAATTCAACGACGGCAGTTATGCCTTACTTACGCTACACGTGTGATTAACAGGCGAGCCGCAGCGCTCTTGCTCTCGGACAATGGGTCTGATGGCGAGTCCTCTGCGGGAGCCGGCGTGAGGTAGTGTGTGTCGCCGTCTTTACCTTCAGCCTGTCACGCACGTGTGCGGTGGCTCGGGGTCATTCAGCCGGCTTCTTGCGTTTACGCGCCGCCGCTGTGCTCGGGACACTCGGTGATTCGCTGTCAGTCGGTCTGAGGCACATTATCAAAGTTGATTTTCCAGCTCATAATGATGGCTCCAACAGCTCTTTTGTGTTTCCGGAAAGGTAACGTGTGCATATTTAGTCACTTGTGTTTCTGTAGTTGCTCCATGCAAGTGAATATTCTTTTGAGATTTC
The DNA here is from genome assembly GCF_009769545.1 of Cyclopterus lumpus. Taxonomy (NCBI): domain Eukaryota; kingdom Metazoa; phylum Chordata; class Actinopteri; order Perciformes; family Cyclopteridae; genus Cyclopterus; species Cyclopterus lumpus. The sequence goes on from NC_046972.1 coordinate 5,586,137, forward strand.
TGACTTTTTAGTTTTTGTCAGATTTGTATATTGAATACAGGGGAGCTGCAAAAGCAAACAAAACAAAAAACAAAAACATAATTGCTGCACAGCGAGGTGAACTAATTGCACACACAATTCTTTTGCTGTTTCAATTCTAGCTATATTGAGTTTCTCCATTTACCTTCAGCATGGTGAGATCCTTTCTCAGAATCAGTAAGAAACACCAGTGCTTAAAAAATAAATAATCATATAATTAGATAATATGCTTGTTGTTTTGTTCACTCTCCGGGTTCATTTAGAGATGCGAAGGCATCTGAATCGATACACACACACGTGCACATCCGTTCATTCTTTCACTCCCCGTTGGACTTCAATGTTTTGTCAAACCCCAGCGTTCTCTCTGCAGGAAAGCAGGAAATAAACAGGCCTCAACAACAACTTTGCAGCGGCTTGCGAAGCTAGACATAAAGGAGGGGGAGGGGGGGGTGCACGGGCAGATTCACACGGAGTGAGCCCCCCCAACCCCACCACCCCCGTCAGGTGGGACTGTGATAGGATCCAATTAAGGGAGCTGTAGATAAAATGATGATGAATTGCAGCGCTGTGGTAGACTGACAGTCACGCACATACAAACACAAACACACACACACACACACACACACACACACACACACACACACGCCTGGCAAACCACTAAAACAGAAAAGAAGAAAGCGAAAAGACAAAGAAAAAAAGAAAGAGAGAGCCAAAGAGGGGGTGAGGGAATTAGGAGCAGACAATGCAACAAAGGGTGTGAAGGAGGAAGTGGAAAGAGAGAAGAGAGAATGGGAAGAATAGAACAGAGGCAGAGGGGAGGAAGGAAAGGCTCAGCAGGCCAACGTGGGGGGGAACAAAACAAACAGAGGCACGTTTGAGAAAGTGACGCTGAAAAGAAAAGAAAATCACGATCCGTGCAAAAGTGAAACTGCTGATATTGACCAGAACCGCAGAGGGAGAAAGGACAGTTGGGGACAACGGGGACATTTTTCAGATAAACCTATTTGGTGAAGTTAGCAACGAGGCGCCCACGACTCCACCCGACAACCTCGAGATGCCTGTGAGCAAAAAGAAACCATGCCAGTGCTTGTACCGATGTGTGACAACACCGCTAAAAACTGAGTCTGAATTGTGCCAGCGTGACATTAATGTCGCATGGTAATGCAGTTTGAGTGCAGATCGATCAGGAACAGAAATCTGCATTGCTTGACCTACTCAGCTTTGACAAAAGATGAATGCTGACTCTAGGGTTCACTGTGACAAATCGAGCATGGTTTCGACAGAAATGATGCGCCCCCAACAGTTTCACTCATTAAAAGGTGCAGCGTTTGTTTAAAACGCAAGAAAACCTGCTAAAATAGGCTACAACAGTTCCTATGCTATCCTAGGAAAAGTTACACCTCGTATCGTGTGCTGGTTCCCCACGAAATCCTGCATCATTTCTGTTTGTTACACGCATACGATACAGCCTTTTTAAATAAACCTGCTTCACAGGGAACATTTCAGGCAACAAAAAACGACCTTAGTTGGGTTGATAGTGGCGTTACTACGGTTCGCTAGTCGCTGTGACAAAAACATCAACATTGACTCCCCGTGTCAAGTGGCTGAAAGGTCCCTGTTTAGGACCCATCCCCTCCCCCGAAACAAACCCAATTTGAAAGTGGCCGATGTTGAGCGCATCCTGACGGGCATCTCGTTTCCAGCAGTGCCGACCGTAGTTGGTGCCGATAAATTGGCCCCGGGAGTGAATGTCGACTGTAACCTTTCCCACCAAAGACAAAGGCCAGGCGTTTGGGGGGGGGGGTTTTGTCCGATGGAAAGGAGCTGGGAGTGAAGCAAAATGTAAAAAACAAAAAAACAATGAGCTGAAAGATGCTAAAACGTTCCGCAGGGCTGAGAAAGCTGCAGTTTGTCGCCACCAAAGACTGAGTACTCTACGAGTAACTAGGTTCTCATCAGTAATAATAAGTGTTCACAGAAAATGAATGAGCATGAACACAGGCCAGATCTCCGTCTATGATTGAAAGCCTGTGTACTTTGCTCCCATTGTACTCAGTATTCTCAGCAGGGATGAGTGTGTATATGTATCACAGCTGGCTGCGACTGGGACAGTAGAGTGTAATAAATCACAGATAGAATTAGCCAGCAGTAGATGTACGCTCATCCCTTCCATCTTACTGTCTCTCTGTGCATTATTTAGCCCCTCGACAAACACTCAAACATTGAACTCGCACACACTCAAATACACCGGGGAGCCGTGTGCACGGGCGCTCGCAGGAGAGCACACACTGGCGCGCGCTCACGCCGATGGGATGCCTGCAGGCTGAGTGGCTACCCACTAGTTTGTACACACACACACACACACACATACACACACACACACACATCCTCCCCAGGGGTTTTGAAGCCCAACGTGAAGCAGACATATGGAGATTCTCCACATGATCTTCTTCCTAATCATGTGGAGCAGACGGAGAATGTAGCATCAGCAACAACCAGCAACCTGCTTTACATGATTTATTACACTGACACACGTAGGCAGTGTGTGTGTGTGTGTGTGTGTGTGTGTGTGTGTGTGTGTGTGTGTGTGTGTGTGTGTGTGTGTGTGTGTGTGTGCGCTGTGTGCGTGCGTGTGTGTGTTCACGGTCCACGAAGTCTAGACTTTTCCCAAACTTCTCAAATAGCACACATACGGCAGTGATGCAGTGTAACACATGTACAGTGCACACGTGTTCTTCTGCACCACGCGCCCCTACAAAATAGGTTTGTATGCGATGAATGTCTCTCTGATGCCCATTTCTATAATGCATTACTTAAAATACATTAAAATCTGTTTATAGCACAGAGTAATGCTTTAGAGCAATACTTTTTAGAAACACATTATAAAGTATTTTTAAATGACTTATGGGTCAAGTATCAAAATACTTTGGCATTGTTCTTTTTTTTTTTAAAGCAATGGATCATATTTTATTATAATTCCTATAGCTGTAAAACAATATCATCTTTATAAAGTGAATTATAATACAAATGGAAAAGGCAAAACAATTTCAGTGAGTGATGAGTAAATACTGTGAGACTTAAAAGTCAATATAAATTGCTTTATAAAGTGTATTTATGAGTACTTATAACTACACATTGCTATAAGCAGATGATTCTGATGCATTTTTAAAATGGTCTGTTGTCATAGATGTACTATAGGCTACTAAACTGTGCACTAAGTGAGGGAAAGCTCCTTTTGATTAATTATTAAAAGCTTCACTGTCAGCGTAGACATATTTGAACATGTAAACGAGACAACGGGCTTTCTCCAACCTTCCACGAGCACTTTGAGTTGCCAAACATCACAATTAAACAAATAAAATGCATCGGCAGTAAAACCCTTTGCAGATATGTCGAGACAAAGCTCTCGAGGTGACGTCGTGAACAGAAAAATGCAATCGGGGCAGAAAACGTTTCCTACAAACTGCTTTTGCTGACGCTAATCAGTGGCACACACACACACACACACACACATCACATGCACAACGTATGCGCCTCACTTGCATGCACATGCTCTGTTATGATCCTATTATAGTAAATCAGTAAGAGCATATAATAGCCAAAAACCCATACTAGAGAGAGAGAGAGAGAGGAACATAAGGCCATTGAAACAAAGTCAAAACAAAACAGGTGAAGAAACATATTATTATACATATTGTATAGCCTTGGGCAGATTTCTCCAAATGTGGCACCAACGTCCACCCTGGACTCGAGGAGGAACTGATCAGAGTTTGGCGGTCGAAGGTCAGTGTGACTTCACAAAAACGCCACACCTTGAAAATGAATTCACTAATTATGACAAGTTCACACAAAATGTCTAATAGGATGAAATGATGACGTCGTGGCATTAAACACATGCAAAACAGTTTGAACTGGATGAAATTGAACTGAACTGCAATGGAGAACTTGTGTGTGTGTGTGTGTGTGGGCGTGGGCGTGCGTGGGCATTGTAATTTTAACACACTCTCAGGTATCCTTCAACATGACTAATTACATACAGATGACCTGCACACACATAAGCGCAACTCTCGCTTTCCCCCTCCTCACCAGCCAGCTGCTCTGTTTTGTTAACATCGGCAAGTTTTCAGTCCGTCAGACGCTCTCTCACACTCACACACACACACACACACACACACACACATGCACGGGCCATATCTATTCATGCAATCCATGGGGACATGCAGTCCATGGAGACGATTCATGTTGCGAGAGAATAAACGAGTGCGGGAGCAGATAACGAATGAACCCGAGCCAGGCTGCTGTGTTACTGTAATGAGGCCAGGGACGGCTTTGTGCTCACCTTGTAGTTTTGTACCCCCCCCCCCCCCCCTCTTTTCTTTTTTTCCCTCCCCGTGTCACCTCGCCTCCCAGTACCCCCCTCGGCCCTGTACCTCTCTGCCTTACTGCCTCTTCTTCCTCCCCCTGTGCTCTGCATTTTTTCCTCTCCCTCTTTCTGTCTCCCCTCTTTTCCTCTCATGGCCTCTCCTCTTGTTCCCTTCTTCTAATCTCCTCTCCTCCCTCCTGAAACTCTGTCTCTCCCCCCCCCCCCCCCCAAACACACACACACACACCCCTCTCAGCTGTCCTCCACTTGCATCCACCCAACTTTTCTCTCCCCTATCCGCCCCTTTTCCCTCTTACCCTTCCCTCTACGTAACTTCCTCCTCTACTCTCTTTTCCCTGGGGGGGGGGGGGGCTCCAGTATGAGTTGGCGCAGGTAGATTAATTACATGCAGTGACATGGAGGAGCTGGCCAGAGGCTTCAGTAATGAGTCTGATTACTCATCTCCAGCAGCTCTGGGCGCTCAGGGGAGGGAAGTGAGGACGGCAGGCCAGCAGAGAGGCCGCTCGGGGGGGGGGGGGGCAACTTTTACCCATAGGCTCCCACCAATGCAGAGTTTTTAACAGCAACGGTGCCACTAGTCTTTTGTTCAAAGCTCTGCTCAAGAGTCATTGAAATCCGATAGTTAATAGCGGTTCAATAAGTTAATTAAAAAAATTTAAAAAGTACCCAAGAGAGAATGCTGACACCAGAAGCTGTCTGTGTCTTAAATACCTTATCACATATATGTTTATAGCTGAAATTGATTACGGTGTAGGTCTAAGATCCAAACATCTTCACCAGCACACCGGTAGGAAAAATTGGCGACAGAAGAAATCCACACGGTGGCTAAAGAGATACCCCAGAGTGGGACGGGCACGGCTGAGGGACAAAGGAAAACATAATTAGTAAATGTGGGAAAACATGGGCATGGATAATAAATCACATGCACAAAAGAGAGCAAAACCGTTTCTCATTAATCCAAAGAAAGACGGTCCAGTTGCTTTTCAAAGCAAAAGTGAGGTGGAAATGGAAAGACTTTTTTTAGGGGCCATTTGACACGGTCTCAAGAAAGAAAACGCTCATTAGTTACAGTTAGATAACACGTGTCAGCGTATTGGGCGAACCCTGTGGAGCTCCAGAGAAACAGGAAGTACAGCACATCATCATCACACTGCACTTTCACGCACACGCCGTTGAGGAAGAGTGCAATTATATCCACGCGGTTAATGATACGCCTCTTTTCCTGTGGCGGTTTCAGTAAAACAAGCTTCAGTTTACTGTATTAACTGCACCGAAACACCTTTTGTTTAGGCACGCCCACTTCTCGATGCAAAGTGTCTCAGAGTTAGTCCTCACTTGATATTCACAGACAGGTCCTTCGATGTCGTTGCCATTTGGTAAAGACAGCTTCAAGACGAGGCAATGGCTTCGGGCACCGGTCCATAATTAGATGTGCTTTTCATGCCACACTTCATGTTTTTCAAAGGTGACTGTTGAACCGAGATAGAAATGCAAAGATTCTTTCCTCTCCGTCAAAAACAAACTGCACGATGCTTCGGCCGTGTTAACGAAACCGCTTGAAGTCGTGCAAAGCGACGGCGGGTGCCACTCACTAAATCTCATTAGAGAAGAATTTAAAAAAAATATATATATATATTTCAGAGGTCAGAGTAGAGTAATAACCGGTGACTGACAAGACCGGTGTGATTCATTATTAAATTGTCGGCTTAAAGAGACGCTCAAGTGAACGCTCCTCTGATGAGGTTTAATACTGCTGCAGATGGCGGTCGGGCCATATTGAGTGGTGGAATGCGTCGAAATGCATTCCACCAAAACTTGGTGCACACTTGGAATTGCTTTGTTGATTTTGCTTTGTTGATTTTGCTTTGTTGAATTGCTTTGTTGATTTTTCCAGACTTCACGCTGACACCATCATCAGGTTGAAATATCAGTTTGGTCGTTCTCATCAGCCTCGGCGGCACCTCGGCGTTTCCGTGCTAAATGTCAAATGTAAGCATGCCACCACGCGAGAACGAGGACTGGAGGCTGGAGGGCGCACACGTTGTCATTGTGAGAATGTTTGTTCAGCTCAGTCTCCTCCGCCTCAGATCTGCCTCTCCTCTCCCCGAGTCCCTTTTCCTTGTGTTTGCCTCATTTTCAGCATTAAACCGGCCTCCAAAGTGTCCCCCGGAGGCGAGTCAGTGGGCGACGGCCCGGAGTGACCGTTCAGCGGTGCCGCAGTGTGGTTTTGGGGTCGGCGCTTCAAGCCATGTGACAGCATGAATAAAGCATGATGTGGCGAGCAGCAGGGTGGGCAGGGGACTGACAAGAGAACAAGCTCACCCAGTGTCTTGGGGACGGCAAACAAGTCCGAACCCTTAAAGTTTAATGGGGGCCACGCCGCAGAGAGACAAGTGTGTGTGTGTGTGTGTAACATTCCCTGTGGTTTCACTGGTGCTGGTAGCTGCCATACACAGGCCTTTAGACAGTGGGACGTAATGGTGATGCTAATGAAGTCGGCAGCCCACCTCACGTGTGATGGATCAGGGTCACGCTGAACTAGTGGGAGGGAAATAAGCCCGTTCAGCGTTTTGGTTGAATCCCCGTGCTGCTGACCTCCCAGAATCCTGTGGTTTTTGATGGTCTGCGCCTGAACTGAAACCTTCACCGATCTGAAATAACATGGTAATCGTTTTTTTGCTCTGATAACATCGATATCACGCGTGCAGCGCTTTAATGTTTAAGACGTTAAAATTGCTGCTCACGTTTTTCTTTTTTGTTACCTGAAGTCCACCGTAGTTCCTTGGGAAAGGAGGGCTGAGCTACATTTTTGGGCTTTTATTTGCCACCGGGATGTCCTACACACCACGTCTTTAATTTGTGTGCAGGAATGCAACAACACACAGAATGACATCATCAGGTGTGAATGCCCTATTCACTCTCCGTGATATGTGTGTGTGTGTGTGTGTGTGTGTTTGTGTGTGTGCGTATGTGCGTGTGTGTGTTTGTCTCAGGCCCCATTGCCCATATGGGATGGTCGAGTCCCGTCTATCAAATCCAGTGTGTCAAAGAGCAAATTGGAAATGCCAATTTCACTTTACACGGCTCCGCATCTTATCTCTCCTTCACCCTCATCCCTCCACTTAGCTCACGGGTAAATGAATAAGGTCCTCTCACACGTCTTCCACTGTCTGATTCCCGTCCGCCTTCAACCTCTCTGACCGCTCCTCCACCCTCTCCTCTTGCATCTCCTCCTCCTGCTTCTCCTCCTCCTCCACCCTCTCCTCTTGCATCTCCTCCTCCTGCTTCTGCTCCTCTTCCACCCTCTCCTCTTGCATCTCCTCCTCCTGCTTCTCCTCCTCCTCCACCCTCTCCTCTTGCATCTCCTCCTCCTGCTTCTCCTCCTCCTCCACCCTCTCCTCTTGCATCTCCTCCTCCTGCTCCCCGTCTTCTTCCTCCTCCTATCTCATCTCCTCTGCCTCCCTTCCTCATCCCTGTCTCCCCTTCACCCGTGCCCGCTCAGCTGTAACCCATCTGTTTTTTCCCTGTGTGTATTTATGAAAGGATGCCTGTTGTGGCGAATACGGATTTGTGCACGCTCCCCTCATGTATCACTGTCTGCGCGGCGAGCCGGCCGCGGGCCAATCACTTTGCAAATGACAACGATGCCTTCGCACAATTCCCCGTTTGCATGGGATCCATTATCAATCAACGATTCCTCACACGGGGCCCCCCGACCCTCTGTTTCTCTCTCAGTACGACTACGAGGGCGCCGACATCAGTGACCTACCGGTCGACCTCTCCGTGGTGTGGAATGGAAACTTTGTGATCGACAACCCGTTCAACATTCAAGGTAGAGCTTTTGTTCTTCTTCTTCTCTCTCTCTCTCTCTCTCTCTCACACACTCATTTTGGTGGAGCAAAAAACAACAACAATGTGAATCAACCCCGCTTGTTTATCTGTCTTAATGATTTTCCACGAAGCAACAACAGTGCCCCTCCCCCTCCCTTCATCAGAAATCTGTAATTTCATTTTTTTGACAGCCATCAGGGGAGAAAGGTGAAAGTGTAGCATCCGTTTGTAAAAAAAAAAACACACACTGTACTTCATGTCTCAGGGACAAAATGAAAGGCAGAGGGAGTGAATGATGGACGGCGATGATAACAAACATCCAACGAGGCAATTAATAGGGATGGATGTTAGAGGGGAAGATAAACAAATGGCGAAACCGATTGGCAGAAGAAGAGAAGAACGATGGATGACAGGTTGATAAATGCAGCATGTAATGAAGGGTAGGGGGGGTTAGAATAAAGGAATTGATCAAGAAGAACAGAAAGCGACACGGAGGGATGGCATTTATTATTTTTAATCACTATTTGTCCATGAAGTGGAAAACAATTACCAGTTGTGAATTCTTTATCAAGTGTAATGTATTGGGTGGCGGAGGCTAATGATTGTAGACGTCCCATTACACAAGATAATGTGAGTCTTGCTCTCGAGTGTGTCGTACTGTGTTTTTTGTTCGGGATTTGCAAGCCTGGGGTCCGATTAACTCGCCCCCCTCTACTGTATTCTCTTCTATCTTTTTTCTTCTTCCTCTTGTTCCGTCCTGTTCGTTTCAGACACGTGTCTTTTAATCTCGCGTCCTTTGTGCTCCCTGTGACCTCATTTTGATAAATGTCAGACTTTTTTTCTCGCAGATCACTTTGGAAATTAGTCGCTTATCGGTCACGGCCCAGTTCTCCTCCCCGTGTTACTTTGTTTGAAGTGTGCTCTTCTAATTTGTTCAGTCCGTCTGTCTGCGCTGAAAGATCAAAGATTAAAGTTATTATTATATATACATTTATATACAAATAATACAATTTTTGTGCAATCAAGTCGATGGACTATAGTTTTGAACTACGGGGAAAATGAAAGAACACTCATTCGATCAATATTTGTTTGTATCAGGACTATATTATCATTTATTTTGTGAGTCAAGTAAGTCTGTACATTATGTTTTAGCGAGACATTTTCAGCAAATAAATATATACCGTGTACTGCTGCTAATACTTATTAATACTTATTTTGTAGGTTTAATAATTTAATTTTGGTAAGTTTGACAAATCCCTCCAAACTATGTTGCACTTTGTCCTTTGAGGTGTAACAACTTCATGAGGTTAAATTATTGAGGGTGCAAACAGAGTGAGCGCTCTGCACGTGACCAGCAGTGGTGTTGAGAGTTTGGGAGTGTGAAATGATCTTAGAGGCGCCGTGTGTGAACTTGACAAGTGTGTTCCTGTTGTTCCGACCATGAGCAAGCAATGCTCGCTATTCCACTTTCTAGGCGGCAGAGGATTTATTCAGGCAGCACCCAAAGCCAAAGATGGACTTAGACTGAAGTTTCAATCAACAACGCTATCAACCCCCCCACCCCTTAGATATATTATGAGTTTGGTGCTAAAGCCTCACAGAATACCGATTAGGATTGACTTCAATGCGATGCTTAGTGTTTAAAAAAGGCGCATTATGAAACCCTCCTCACTCATACAAATCTCATAAAGACCTTCTCCTCCCCCCCCCCTCTCCATCCCCTATTAATCCCTCTCGGCTCCATCCTCGTCTTTCTCTCCCCGAGTCGGAGCCGCATTATCCGTCTGAGGCAGAGCCGCCCGGCGCTGGCCTGTCTTTGCCCCGGTGTAAAGTGGAGATGTTAATGTTAATTAAATCATTCATTTGGTTCAGATTAATTAGCGCCGCCGCTACTTTTAAGGCGAGCCGTGGCTAATCAGATTAGGCCCGAGCGGAGGGCCGAGGCGGGCAGATGGATACGTGAGAAACTGGCTTTGAAGTCCGGCCGCCATCTGTCTGCCGATGAGGAGGAGAGGGGAGAGGAACTCTTTCATGTTTTTTTTTTTTTTTGTGTTTCCACCTCAGTTCATTTTAAATCTGTTTAACTGGTGTGACAGCAAAGAGCTTCTGACATTATAGGATCAACTGAGATTATAATGAGAGAAATACCAGATGTACAAATGGTACCAAAACAAAGACACCTGTCCATTTACCTGTACTTCTTTTTTCTCTCTCTCTCTCTCTCTCTCTCCCTCCCTGCATGTGGCTGTTTCTCCTCTATTGGTTTTTACTCATCACACTTTCTTTCGGTCTCGTGCCTCTCCACCTCTCTCACTCTCTCTCCGGCTCTCTAATCCGTTCCTCTGATTCTCTCGGCCTCGCAGGGCCTCTCCATCTTCAAATTCATAACAATTTGTGTTGCTGTTTTGTTAACAAGCACAGCTAAAATGTAGCCTTCCCCTCCTCCCCCACTGCCTTTCATCTCGTCTTTCTTCTCAGGTGTTTTAGTTTTGAATATTTATTTATCTAGTTATGTATTCATTTCTTTTTTGGCATCTTTTTTTTAAATTTTTTTTTTTTACTTTAAATTACTTTTTCCACTCCGCAGCGTTTTTTACACAACAAATTATTAATTCCCTATTGGCATTAGAAGACATTACCTTTTGAATTAATTTCTGTAATATCCTTCTAGGTTGCTTGTTAATTCCCACTGTTTATCTGTGGAAACAGTTATTTTCTTACAGCCTTGCAGTGGTAATAATCGCCTACTGTAGGTTTTAGGCATTTAACATTAATTTATGCTGTTCCTCTCTCGCTCGCTCGCTCTCAACACAGCTCTCGACACAAACTCCTCATTACTTTTATTTTTATTTGGAACCTTTGCTTTCTTTCAAATGATCAATTTACAGATCTTTCTGTTCATCAAACAAATATTTTTCATGCAGCCTGCGAAATTGAGAGTTTCCAAAATAAAGCAACAAGTTCATGCATTTACATCATTCAACATAATAAACATGTAGCCTTCTCCAGCCTGCTGTAGAAAAGTGAGAGAAAAATCTGTTTTGAAACACAATACAGGTTTTTGGTTACTTGCTATTGTTATGCATTCTCCTCTGAGGGTCAAAAGAGGAGAATGCTGTCTTATCTACAACCAGTTCGCTCTCTGTAGCTTAGCATTAATATTGGAAATAGGAAAAACAATTATCCTGGCTCTGTACAAAGGTTAAACAATGTTTTTATGTCAACCAGCACCTGTAGAGCTCACCAGTCCTTGTCATGTTAAACAAAGGTACATGAAATATCAAGTACTTTTTAGTTGCCAACAAATGGAGCTCAAGTATTAGATATACATTTCCCTGTGAATGTTGGTGGAAGACCCAAATGTTGTGTTTCAGCTTTTCAGACACACTTAAAATCACACACATACAAAAAACACATTAGGGAAAGCAGCATATACGTTCCTGTTAAATCTCATAGAACCCAGCTTTTGTTTTCCATGTATTTTATTAAAGAGGAATTCGTAGCGCTTTCTGAAACGTGAAAACATAAAGTAATGATAAAAATAAACTTTCTTTGAGCGAACAAGTGTGTGACTTTCCTTTTCCTCAGTAATAGACCTTAGTGTCCTAATTTAGTCTTGCTGCTAACTGAAAACGTTTTGCTAAATTAGCTGGGTTAGCTAGCTAGTTAGCCAGCTTCGCTAACTGTTCGCAAGCTGGTAAGCTGGCACGCACATGTTTTGACATCTTAAATGCCATGGCCACGCAAAAGTGAATGTCACGGCCGTTTCTGTGTATTCGTGTATCGATCAGAGTCACCAATGAACGTCTTAGTTTGCTGTTGAGCTGTTGAAATGTTTATGCGAACACAACTCCAGTCATATCAAAGGTGTCTCTCTCACCAGCCCACCTGTACAAGTGCAGAGCGTTGCGGGACAGCTGTGGCATGTGCCTGAAGGCCGACCCCAGGTTTGAATGCGGTTGGTGCATCCAGGACCGAAAGTGCTCCCTCCGGCAGGAGTGCACCGGCGGAGGAAATTTCCACCTCCCGCTGCAGCTGGCGGAGGGCGGAGGATGGATGCACGCCACCTCTGGAAACAGCCGCTGCACCCACCCCAAGATCACTAAGGTAGGTGGTGCGTCTGTGTTCCATGGTGCGGCTATACATAGGTTCACTCAAATCCACTGTATGTTGACCAGGCTGCGAGTGTGTGTATTCTGAGAGGATGCGCGTGTATTTTTAGGCTACTTTTAAGGGCTTAATGAGGAACGCTTGCCAGGTGGACTAAGAGAGACTGCTGGCTTCCTTTCAGACAGAGAACGTGCTCCAAATCACAGAAGAGTTCAACTTTGTAAAGAAGATCACGTGATACGGACAGCTTTTTTTAAATTTTTTTTTTTATGAGCCAATGCTCAAAACATGGCGTTTGATGCTACATCGGCAGAAACCAGAATGGGCTGTGGCCTATTTTTGACTAACTAAAGGCACTATTCCAATATAATGGAACTGTGGCCTGTTTTACTACTATTATACAACACCAACAAATACAATAACTTATTTTAATTGTTGTTGTTGTCTAGTGTACACAGTACCAATCATTTAGGTAGTAATAATTTATTATATATATATATATATATATTTATAATAATAAATATATATATATATATTTATAATAACCGCCATATTTATAATAACCGCCATTGGTAGGAAAAGGAAGAAAAGAACATCCGGCAGCCACAGTCGGCAACAACCAAAATAAACCCCTCTCTCCTCTCATCAAAACTCCCTCCAACGTTACAGTTCTAAATTCACGCAAAGAAAAGCAACGGGACTTCTTTGAGCACCACTTCGTAATCTCGTCAACTCGTGAAGAATGCAAAGTCACCTGCGGAGAGCCAAAGCTGGTAGACCTTGATAGGCCATTGCGTCAGCTCTCTTTGTCGAAGCCCCCGTGGTCACGAAAGCCCTACGTGTCCTGAACCGAGAATGAAAAGCTCAATTTTAATGTGCCGCTATTAAGACACACTTGTTGGGACCTTGTGCCTGCCCTTGGCACGGAAATGGTATTATTACTCACTATTACATCACACTGGTACTCCAGAGACAGAGAGGCACGTAGAGGTTTGTTTGGTTTGATTGTCTCTTGAGCTGTCTTTTAGGTTGGGTCATCTCTGTGTGTCGCTGTCTCTGTGCATTGATATGTTTTTAAGGCTCAAAGGGTACAAATCCAGCATTTGTCAGATGCATTTTTATAATCATTCATAACTGTTTTGTTTCTTTCCTTTTTGTTCGTGGATGTTTATCCTACGCGCCTTTCTTTCTGTCTTGACTTTCAGTGGGTATTAGTCACAGACGTGAGCAAGAACATCCCTTCTCAGAAACACTATTGTGGAAACTAATTCATTTCACAGCCATAGCAGCTACGCAATCTGTGAATAGAATGAGATATTTAAGCTTGATTTCAGCTAAAATGAACATTTAATGAATTAGATAATTATCTTGATACCAGTGGTGTAATCTGTGTCACTTAAGGACATTCCCCAATTGGTTTTATCTATTCTCGTTTGTTTAAAGAGCAATTAGTCTCATTAAAGACTGTCTATTGTACACATACAGTATAAGCTGAATGTCATGAGAAAGTAGACTTTTTCTTGTAAATCTTTTCACTATGTCTCAATAGTTAATAGACCCTCCGTTAGAATATGCGTGTTTGTGAATGCATCCAATAAACATGCATTCTCAAATTTAAATAAAAAATGTTTTTGAAACGTGAGGGCTGTGCATGAGTCTGCGTGCGTGTTCTTATGCACACACACAAGGGCGCGAGAAGGAGATTAAGAGTGATGTGGGTTTATATTGTGATAATAGTACAAGCAGAGCGAGACTGGGAGTAATAAATGTCTGAAGAATTATGGTGGCAAAGAGTGAAAGACACCTTGATATCGATAGCAAATGTCTCTATTCTCTTGATTCATGGATTCATTTTTTTTAGTTTATATTACCTTCTGGGACGGTTTTATTTGTATTTTCCATTGCAGGTCCGCCATTATGTGTACAAATACGGCACATGAGCTATTCACTTAACAGCATTCTGTTGACTTGAACGAGCTTGTAAAGAAAATGAAAGGATAAAGGACATCAATTATCTGAAACCACGAAAAGCTGGTTATGTGATAATGTGACGTTTACATTTCTTCATCAGATCTCATTGTGCGCACAGACCATAACTTGGGCGTACAACTGGTTGCTTGTTCATCCGTCCTCTCGCTTTTCAATGTTTGGTTGTCTGGACCTTTGTGCTGATACTCGCCACATGTCCATTGACCCTCCAGCATCAAAGTCTTGGACTGTGGATCCCTCAAGTGACACCAACATCAGCTCGTCCATCATCCCGACCTCCAGAGATGACCTCCAGTCTCGTCTTGCTTCTGCTTAGACAGCTGAATCCTCTACAGCCGAAGAGACTGGGCGCATATTTTGCTGTTTGAACAAAGAAGAAAAGGCCCGCTGCAAATAAAAACGTTCTGCATTCCCCGTTTGATGGAACAATTCCCACAGAATCCCATTTCTGAACACATGGACAACTTTCCCAGTTTTCAACAGCTTTTCAACCACGGCCCATGTGCTATTGGTTACCGCTCAGACCACAGCAAGGTTGCCATGTTTCAGCACACACACACAAATGCGTTTACAGGCTAGATGACAGACTACTAGGAAACCACTGCTCTAATGTTGATGATCTGATGTGGCCACCCTGTGGTTAGGACTGCAATATGAGGGCCACACCACCACATAACGACCCCACACTACTTTACCTCCAGTGGATTCTTGGTCAGTGGTATCCAAATGAAGTGGCCAAACACAGGAAGAAAAAACACATGTGAAAAAGATGTATTTATTGCTACCTCCTAAGCATGTAAGCCCCCTTACCCTACATTTACATGAAGGTAAACTTCTTCTCAAGCTCTGAGTTGTCTAAAAATTAAAAACCAGGTAGAGGGAAATCCTTTTTTCCATTCATACCTTTTGCATAGACGACATGCTTTCTCAATTTAGACACATTTTGCTGGCTGATGTAGCACAAAACCCCTTTTAGCTGGTCTGCTCCAGGTTCCGGTGGTTAGCGGCTAGTAGCTGGAAGAGCTAGCAAGCGTTTGTTGACCATGTGTCAGTTCAGTCCTAGATCGGTTCGACTGCTCACGGGGAACAATTCAATCTGTCATCCTTTAAAATAACATCCTAACTCTCATGAGTCAGGGTTTGAACGTGGTTGTGTCGTATGAGATCAATATCCTACCAAAACCGCCTGAGGTCCGTTTTCCAGCTTTCAGGGCATCTTTACTTTACATTCCCTCGAGGGTGGTGGTTATGCGCTCGAATGTGGTAGTGCTGTGTCAAATCACTGCAGCATGAGTCTAAAGTTGCTTTGAGGTCCCATGTCGACACTGCGGCGTCTGCATGCAAGCCCACAGGCTCCGTAAGCAATGGTTATGTTGTTATGTGTTGCCATACTTTTATACATCCAAGAGTTTCTGAGGTTACAAGCGAGACCCAGTCTCAGATACCACAGAAATAATGTAATGGCACGCAACCAATAGCTAGGAGGTGTAGTGGTCTGGCTCCACGTTCTGTACCACAACGATCATGTTTCAGATCCATAGCTAGAGATCAAAATGTGGCTCATTAGAGGCAATGTTATTGCTTACTTAAGTCTCCTTAGTGAAGTATGTGAGGCCTCTGGTCGACTTGTAGTTTCTTCGCCAGGTTGCATCCAGCACCCTTTCTTTTCTTATTTTCTAATTGCTTCCCCAATCTCAAATGTTTTGAGCGTTCCGTCATGATCCCACCTGTGGGATGCATGTGGAGGCAGTTTGCACAAAATATGCCGCCATCTATCGCAACCTCACCTGTCTTGTCACGAAATATGTGTAAGGACAGATGGTCGATAGGAAACCTTGTTTAGTTGGGTAACAGATTCAGTGAATGCGTTATTACTAAGCTGGGCATTTTATTACTACACAGTTTACAAGTTGAAGATAGCTTTCGTATCAAACCGGACAAGGAAACTTACCTTGCATGGCACCTGGATTCGTAAGAATCAAGTTACGCGCTTGTGTCCGGACCAATCAGCGCATACCGTAAAGGGGCGCTGATTGTTCTAAACAACAACTAAAATCGTTCGCCAACGTGCAGTTCTTTCTCCATTGAAAGAAGAAGAGCATGTGGTCTGTTCACTCTTCTCCCGACTGGCTCCGGCAAAGACTTTGATTTTTTTAAAAAGGCCTGCCCATTTTCCAAAGATCTGGCGTCAGGTTACCAGGTAACCCTATTACTGGAAAAACGTCACCAGTTTAATGAAATGTGCCCCCCCCCCTCAGTTGGTGGTAGTAATCCTTTTAAACGGATCCTCTTTCTCTGTTGCCTTTCTGTCTGTGGCTCTGCCAGTGTTTATGTCCCACGGCTTGGTGGCGAGCTGATATTGTGTTTTGTGGTATCATAGCTTCATTCTTCCAAAACCATCTGAAGCCCCAATTTCCACACCCTGACATCTGTTGTCCAAATCGTACCCTAGAGCTCGATGGCTACTCGCTCTGGTCAGTATTTACCAGCTATTGTGTTTGTGGAGCCGATGGCTGAAGCTCTACTGGCGCCTGAGGTTCCAACGTGAGTCAGCTTCCAAATAGTGGGCAGCATTATTACAGGCCAGACTCGCTCTTGGTTTCTTAGTCCAGTTCACTACAGTTCCGAGGTTGTTTTTATAGATTTCTTTGGAAGGTATTAGTTTTCAAACTCCAGCTCTTCATATATTTAGACATTAGTAGGATTATTATGTTCCAGTTCAACCCTTTCCTCTTAAACACATTAAGGCTGATGTTGCCTGTTAGTCTGTTTTTGTGTATTTAAAGTAAGATCTGTACTTTGCATGATGCTGTATTGTGTTTTTGTTGAGAGCTTCCAAAATATGCTCAATCTGGCTGTCTGTCATACTGTTAAAGGTTTAGCTCATAAGCTTAAAAGAATCATTTGGTACTCTAAAATAAGATTAAGTATCCAGGTGTAGTTATTTATGTGATCATGGCAGATTATATTATTCTGATGGCATCCATTTTTTGTTTGTAGAAATATGAGACGGTTCAAACTTTGATCTGGGAGTGGGAGATGATCAAATTCCTCACGTTTTAAAGTATGTCATGTCGTCCACTGAGTTTGTTACAACTGGCTTTCAGGCAAAGCTTTTCATTTGTACATTTATATTTAAGCTTTTTAATTTTAATTTTCCATTTTTGTTAGTTACGTTTTCCTTCATCATTCCCCGTTGTCATTTTCATGCTAATCGCTCATGTTTAAACTTTCAATTTAATCATTTCCATTATGATTTCCATTCAATTTCCCCTTCTTTAATTTATCATTGTACGTCTGTGAGAACGTTTGGCACTGCAGTAGACAAAGGGTTGCATATATAAACCCCGGACCATGTGGTTTCCTTTTTTGCCGTCAATGCATATTGTTTTTCCGTTCATCAGTGCCTTCAGATGAAGGACCCTTGAGCAAGGCATTTAGCCTCTAGTGGATCCAGTGGTGCTGTTCATTGGGCAACAGTGTGGCTGAAGCAGGGTGTCGAAAAGCTGACTTTCTCTGCATAAAAATTTCGAGTTAGATCTTGTGTCTGGCAAGCCAAATCTTTCATTCCCAAAACTAGTCCACACTGTATAAATCACCATTTGTCAGGGTTTGTTGTTTGTTGCTGTCTGTGGCGTAATAATAACTCTATGCCTCCATGCTGCCGGCACCTTCGTTTGCATTTCTGCTCAGCCAAGCACTGCAGAGCAGGGCAACGGACAGATTACACATAATTACCTTGTGATGCTTGTTAGGGATTAGGCTTGTGTGTGTGTGTGTTTGTGTGTGTGTGTGCGTGTGTGTGTTTGTTATTGACAACCACCGTCCATCAGTCACCGCATTTGTTTTGTCACACCACACCTGTCCGCGTTACGCGCCATAATCTGGCGAGATAAATCACATTATGGTTCGGCGGCGCAACTGAGCGTTACTCCGCCGATGCCCCGCCGCCGAAGCCAAGCCGGCGTAATAAGTTTCAATTAAACCCCCAAGATGATGCTTTTGTTTGGTGCCTGTTTGGTCCCGGGTTTTTTTGTTTTTCGCCCTCTCTTTATCTCATTTTCAGTGTTATTCAAAGCCGGGAGGGTGATTTTTCTTCATTAAAACTTAAATGTGTGTGTGTATTGAGTGTTTTTTTTATTTTTGTGTGTGTTGGTTTGGGGGGGTGCTATGCTACGTCATGTTCGGGGACCATTTTCAGACTTTAAACTGGTTGAATGGTCAGCACACAGTGGATACATTTTGTGCCCACAATGTGTTCATGCATGTGTAAATATAATATATTGTTTCTTTTTGCTTCTTAAATTGGGAACTAAATCTCCTTCTCCTCCTCCTCCTCCATCTCCATCATCCATTCCGGCCTCCGTCCTCTTGTCGGTCCAGTTGTTCCCGGAGACGGGGCCTCGCCAAGGGGGAACCAGGGTGACTATCCTGGGGGAGAACCTGGGTCTGCAGTTCAGAGACATCCAGATGGGGGTCCGGCTGGGCAAGGTACCCTGCGTGCCTATCGAGGAGGAGTACGTGAGTGCAGAGAAGTAAGCTGAGGAGCAGAGGACAAGTCTCGCAAGCATTCAAGCACATACACACCAATGCTGCTTTAGTACACCTCAATGCACAGTGGAGGTCACACTATACACAATACCCACTGTTCAAGGAAGTATACAGTGACTATATACTTCCTTGAACAGTGGGTATTGTGTCACTATTGTGTCATATGAAACACGGCTGTTTCACATCTCAAATTACGATTGCCACAGTTCTCGCTAGCTCGCTAACTGTGTCATTATTTGCGGTGCCAAAACAAGCTGATGGCTTTGATCCGACAACGGTAAACTGGATCTTGACACATACACACAGTATAGTGCAGTGTTCACCGGAGCAACTACTTAGCCAATATGGCTGCCGTCGAGGGTGGACAAGTGTCCAGCGGTCCACACTCAAACTTTTCGACAGCACACCATCCGGGTAATCATAGCGCGCTGTACTTTGTCACTTATGCACTCAAAATAGCAAGAGTAAGTACAGAAGTACGCAAATTGCGACACAGCACAATACTCAAAGAAGCAAATGAAAGACATTCAAAAAATGTGAAAATGGCATACACACACAGATGAATGCATTGGCACACACACTCACACAGGTAACAATTATCTGCCTCACAAACACACACACTCACTGATCTGAGGACACACACACACACACAGCAGCAGCAGCATTTTTCTCATCCTGACCAATCGACAGAAACAATGTCGACCAGAGCACATCCAGCCTCACTTAGCAGCTGAGTGTGTGATATTAGGGTGTGTGTGTGTGTGTGTGGGTGTGTGTGTGTGTGAATTCCATCTGTTGTTCCCCTCCATTACTCCCTACATATGCTCTTTCCTTTATTTTTCTCCTCAGCAGGGTCCTGCATGGCTGAGGAATTGAGTTCACTCCGATCAAACAATCTCTCGGTAGTACAGTTAGTCGGGAAGTGATGCATGTTGAGATAGAGGGCATCATCTCTAGTCAAATATTTTACACACGTTAATTACACATCATTCCCGTCATCCACGCACCACCTCAAACATGTCGAGGAATCTTTACATTTTTTTAATATAACTTCCCCTCCTTCCTAGTCATCATCATTCTCCTGTTTTCTCTTTTCTTTCGGTCACCCCTCCTGAAACCCAGACATTTGTGTCAGATATTGTATTGCCGTGTACAATGCATACAAAGCCTGACGCGGTCATGAGATTGGCCATCTCGCTGAGCCTTAAGCACATAATGACTGTGGGTGAAAACTGCACTAGCCTCCAGTTATTTGTTGCAAACCTCTTGGTTAACACATACTGAGCACGGACTGAAGCAGCATTTGATAAGACGTCAGAGATGTTGTGCTATTTATCAGTCTATAAGGTTGTGGTGTGAGTAGCCGAGTGTGGGAAAACTCTTTGAAAAGCAGTTGTGAGCAGTTTCATGTGGTACAACAACCAGCAGCCGTTTTCACTGCACAGAAGGAGGGGTACATCCACTCATGGACAAGAGGCTTGTTTATCGGTCAGGAGCACGAGCCTCTTGTCCTTGCGTTGATGAATACTTCCTTCTGTGCAGGCCTGCAGTTCAGAAGAAAGAAAAGACTCTGACACTCGTCGGCTCACACCAAAACAATGAAGATTGATGAGTAGCACTACAGGGAACACATGTGATTTTGATTTTGTGTCCTGTCTCTTTAAAAACATTTGGTTGACCCTGACCCCTCTCCTCTCCTCCACAGGATAGTGTGTCTGCTGAATGACGCGACCAACTACAGGGTCCAAGAAGCTCAGGTGGAGGTGTGTGTGAGGGACTGCGTCAACGACTACAGAGCCCTGTCTCCCAGGCCATTCACCTTTGTGGTAAGCGCCATGCAAAGGGGCGTTACGGTATTCTATATGTTCGGCGATGGCTCACAAGAAGACCCCGCTTCTTTGACACATCTCCAGGGTTCAATTTGACATTGGCTTGGATCATTTCTAGTAGTTCTTCTTTTGGTCAACCAAAATCAGTTTTAATGGACAATCACTGTCTCATTCAATTTGTTATATTTAGGGCACTGAAGTTGGCAAAGTTGGTAAGTCTGTGGCAGCAGTGCTTATAGATGCAGGTGACTCACACTGTCATGAAGAACCAGTGTGCATATTTAATTTTCCATGAGCTTTCAGTCAGTACTTAGTGGATTTGATCAATAAGAATATCGTATTATTATATCATAGACTGTTTTTTATGTCACCTCATTCATGCTCAATTGTGTACCATGTGATTGGAATATTTTATACGGAGCATCTCATCACTGCTTTCTTTCCTTTTTTAATTTGATTTATTTGCTGAAGAAATAAAGTGTCCTCCTTCTCTCCTCCAGACTCCATTCTTCAGCCGTATCCAGCCGTCTCAGGGACCCATTTCCGGGGGCACCCGGATCACCATCGAGGGCAGCTACCTCAACGCGGGCAGCTACGTGTCTGTTAGCATCGGACCGCAGCCCTGCTCCTTCAAAAAGTAAGGCACAAATGTTTTTTTGTTTTTTTTAGAATCTAAATTTTTGTTTAATCTATTTCCAGTGGGGAAATTGGAAACAACACAGCTGAGGGGAATATAATTTAGATAAGAATAAGACAAAAACAGAACACTTAAGATAGTAAAACCAATTCATAATTATGACTCAAGGTACGGTAGATAATACAGGAAAATTAATGGATCAAAGAAATACGTGCATACATAGACAGGCACTGTTTAAAAGATGTGTGTGTGTGTGCGTGTGTGTACTGCAAAAAGTCATAAAGATATTACATACACATGTAATCAGTGCGTGTGTGTGTGTGTGTGTGTGTGTGTCTGTGTGTGAGCATGCTAGTTGCTTGCAGACGCACAACATCTCTTTGTCTTCACTCACACAGCCTCTCTCTAATCTAGTGCATGAAGAAAGTACCACCACAGCTGCATGCTTGTCAAATGCACAGATTAGCCTGTCGTAGCTAATCTCAATAGAAGCGACTACATGCTAGCTTTGATGCTGCAGCCTCCTCGCAGTAATCCAACCCATTCCACTTCACCCAAACTGTCCGCTCAACTCAACGCCGTCTTCATCCGTCCCACCCGCAAGTGTGCGACTGTATTTGTGGCGTCTCGTGACAGTTGCCTGTGTTCTTTGTGAATGGGGTTGCTATGGTTACGGGCCAAGGGATGTTGTAGGTTATCTCTCCTTTTTCCCCTCTTTGACTGCCATGGCACATAGAAGCACGAAAAGCACGTGCGCCAATACATTAAAGTGTGCACACGGACATACACGTCACACACACGCGCGCCGCTTCTGTGAATTCATGGCCCAGAAAAGCAGCCACCACTCAACTGTGCTAAATACATATTAGATAGCGTAGCTACTAGGGACTGCAATTGAAAGTGTTATTTTGCCTATGGGACATGCACACACACACACACACACACATTCATAAGCACACACACACTCTTTACATCCGTGCCCCGTGTTTGTGACTGGTGCCGTTGATCCTGGTCAGTGCACCAATCATGGTAGGTACTAACTTCATTAAACATGACTTCACATGACTGGTTTCTACATCCATCTCGTCCTCCCAACACTTAACACAGTTAATATTGTAGAACAAGGGTTATCACTTAAAATATAAATACATAAATATAACACAGCCTTGCTGTTCACACATGCCTCATTTGCAAATGATATATACATATATTATTTAGATAAGGAAAAATGCATGTTAATGCAAAGTGTAAATGCATTGTGATCGGCTTACAATCGGATCATCCAGTGCCAGAGAAGCTAGCGTGCCCTAAAAATACCTGACACCCATCCACGACAGTGCTTGCCTTCACCCGGGACCTACCATATTTTGAGTCCCACGCCTAGCCTAATTAATTTGCATATTGAGATGTGATCACAATACAGACAAAAACTAGATATAGGGAACCCCTATTTTTGAGATGTTTGCCTATATTTGCCAGAGGACAGTGTAGAAAGAGGAGAACGAGAGAGTAGAGAGAGGGGTATGGCATGCAACAAAGGTGCTTGGACTGAGGTGCGTCAGTCAAGTGGGATTATCTCATCACATTCAAGAGAATGAGACTACGGTAATTGGCTTTTCCAGGCTGGACACTGATAATTATAAAAACATTCAGCAAGTCATTAAATATGTCAACGCCTCAGCCTGGACCTCAGTATTTAGGGAACGTCCTGGCATGAGAAAGTAATCATTGCCTCTTTATTATTATTATAATTATCTGTTTAAAGTGATCAAACTCTGCGAGACAGCTTCTTCATGGAGGGCTTCTCTCTCTGTGCCTCTCTGGTTTATTTGTGCATTGTTTCTTTCTCCAGAAGAAAATCACTTCATTGAAAATATACTCTCCACAATCACAGCAGGACCTCGATATCTTTCGGATATCAGCTCGTAACAGTTTCTGTGCCCGTGAGGCATTGTGCAAGATATAGCATTTCGCTGAGCTAGCGCAGATTTTGGCTTCTCTCCTTCAAATGCACATTATTGGCTATTGACTATTGGCTCACCTTCCTGCAACAACCTTTTTGTCTGTCCATCCAGGAGGAACGCCCGCGAGATAGTGTGCGTGACACCAGCCGGAGTAGCGGCGGCCGGGGCATCCCTCTTCGTGGACATCGACGACGCTGAGCTCCAAAACCCTGAGGTCAAGTTCAACTACACCGAAGACCCCACAGTGCTGAGGATCGAGCCTGACTGGAGCATTGCCAGGTAAGCGGTTGTGTTGTAGGTACCATTTACTTCGCTGGATTACGTAGTTTTATTCATTTCTTGTATTGAGTCCATTGATGTCCACAATGCCCATTTGTTGCCCAACTAAGGCTTCTAGACAAACCGGCTCGCAGTATCTTTTTCTGGCAACTTATCGTCTCACTAAATAACAGTGTTTTTGGTCGAGAGAGGGTGTTTGAAAAGTTCTAGCAACACATGGCTGTTGTCCCTGAAATACATCCAAGCAGCTTTGTCCCTGAAGGGAGCTCAATAAATGCACCAAACCCCCAAAAATATGTTTTTTTGGAGGTGGTTATTCTGAAAGCCTTGAGGAAATCCGGGCCTGGACCTTCACACTGCGTGTGATGCAGCAGCATTAGCCGGACAAAATGTACGGCGGCGCTCTAAAAGCCGTCTGAGCAGATTGAAAAGCTGGACGAGTGCTCTGACGGCGGGTTTAGGATGGAGGCAAACTGACGGTGCCTCTGGATATTTTTCATCTGGCTCAAGCGAGACATTTTTAGTGGAGAAAATCATCAGAGACTCGCCTGATCCCCAAATAATTTTTTTATTCTAACTCATAAGATCCTAGAGCTTGCTGATTGTTTGAATGTGGTTGGTGATTGAAGAGGCAACTAATACTGATCAGCTGTGTGAGACTGAAGTTTGCTGCCTGAATTAGTGCATATCTCAGTTTGATACTCAGCACCAACTGTCATGCAGTACCGTGCTGTACAACTCAAGCTGAATAAATAAAAACCCTCCATCGCTCAGCAGTGAAGACGAGGAGGACACACGCATAAGTAAATTCACTGGCAGGGAGGGCAGACATGCACACACATATTGGTCTTTCTTATGCAGACTTGGGTTACTCGTGATCTGAGCCCCACTTAGTGGCTTTTCTGAAGCCCCTTTCAGCCTGGGTTTTAGATAATGATTGTATTCCTTCTGGGGCACATATGTGTTTGATTCTCCTCCCACTCCGGACAAAAAAATTCCAAATACCTTTCATGAACTGAAATTTGTTTAAGGATCTGTCAATCACAAGATAACCACCTCCTAAAGCATGCCCTGATTTATCTATTACTTTTAATGGGACCATAATTGACTGCATACTTCTGTATTGAAGACTTTTAAATCACCATAACTTTATATTGACAAAGTTTACTGATAAATCAAGTGAGAAGTAATTTTCTCATACACTTCTATATAATCAAACTTATTTTTGCAATTAGAGGAGTCCCCTCCTGTTGGCCTTTAGAAATAATCCAAGTTTAAGCCACTTCTGCTTTGGCTTCACCATCAAAAAGAGGTTGCTGCCTGGTTCCGTCTAGTTTTTAAAGTGAATCTCTAAGAACTTAACGCCTGCTGGGGACGAAGGTCAAGAGTGTCCTGCAGAATGTTTTCGTCCATTAAACCCACCTCCTGTGATTTGGCAGTGCCTAACATGCTGCCCAGACTTATGAGTTCACAGTGTTATGTCACCCCCCTGTTTGAATAGGCCTATTCCTTCTAACATATGTCAGGACACCTGCTGTACCCTTTCCCGTTCCGTATTCTCGCTGATATCCTGCATTTGTTTTGAAACAGGGGTTTTACTTCAGGAAGCTCACTCAGGGGTGATGACCCCACATAAAAGAAACGACACATGCACACACACACCTCACTGATTCCCAGGGTCCCTGATGTTTGGCCCATGATCCCTGCTCCATCTGGCTGAGAACGCCACAACACAACACACACAGCTCACAAACAACGACAACCCTGTGTGTGCAGCTTCCAGTGTCACATGTTGGCTCGGGTAGAAAGTATAACGAACCAGTGAGATGTGCTATCAAATCCGTTCATATCTGCCTCACTGTCTGCCTTTGTGCCAATACGAGCATCCCTGCATAGAATTATCATTGTGCTCGGTTGATGATAGCAAGAGTGGATGAAAGACAGTAAGAAGAGAAAACAGCAGGGGAGGGGGGGTTAGAGTGCAATATTATTGTACTTGGCTGATGATATTCAATTTAGGAAGAAGACTGAGCACTTTAAAAATAAATCAATGAGGAGTGCTCATCTGGGACACCGTGGAAAGGTATTTGGGCAGCAGCAGAGGTTAGAGAAGCAATTTTGGACCTAGATTTTCAAATCTCCTCCCAAACCGACTGGATGAATCCAGCAGATAATATTGGGTTTGCCACTCCTTCAGCAAGTTAATCAACTTTATTTGTCACACATGTACACAGCACACAACACACGGTGATATTGTAGCTGTGGGCAGCTACTACACGGGGAGGGGGTTTCTAGGGCCAAGGGCACCTTGCCAGTGCACAGGAGGTGAAATGGCACCTCTCCATATACCAGTATACACTTGACCCGTCACCCTCCGGTTCCCAAGCCAAGTCCACACAGATCGAGCCACTACCGTCCCCGAATAGACCTACCACGCCAGTGGGGCTGCTCAGTTACACCGGGTAGTCTAAATATAGGTGACGTAGTGACCACGAGCAGGGATAGTTAGTGAACTAAGGTAGTTGGAGAGCTTATGACTAACATGAGAGCAAGCTATCAGTCACAGGAGTTTTCCAAATGTCTCTATGTTCTCTGTACCGTGCTGTGTACTGCCTCCTGGTATTTTATTTCCAGGTCATTCAGTAGAGAGGTATTGAAGTTGTTGAAAAAGCTCTTCATGCTAGCTAGCTTGCAAACTGTTAATTAACTCGCTTCAGGTAGCAAGTTTGTTAGCTTGGTTGCCAACGAGGCGTTTAGTTCACACTGTTTATTCAAAACATGTAGTGGGTGCATTATCGTTGATGATATTCCATTTAGAAAGAAGCCTGAGCACTTAAAACATAAATCAATGAGGATTGCTCATCTGCGGCACAGGCACAAAGGAAAGATATTTTGGCAGTAGCAGAGGTTAGAGAAGCCCTTTTGGACCTACATTTTCAAATCTCTGAAAGCGGCAAGATGAATTAACCAGATAAGTATTGGGTAGTCTAAATATAGGTGTGTGGGCAATAAGCAGGCAGCTCTCATAATATTCTGAAAGTGCAGATTTACTTAAACATAGTATTTATTTGATTATAAGAATATAGGTCAAACCAGAAAGTAGCAAAAAATGTGAAATGGACAATGTGTGGAGAGCTAACTACTGACATGCTAGCAAGCCAGGAACATGCTACCACTAGTCAGTCATTTACAGTCTCTGTAATGTGCCATTTACTGCCCCCTGGTATTATGTTTGCAATATTTTATTTATCATGCCATTTAATATAGAGTTATTGAAGTGTGGCAAATAATTCCTAATGCTAGCAATCCTGCTAACTGTTAACTATCTGCCATCAGTTAGCAAGCATGTTAGCTTCATCGCTAAAGAGGTTGTTTAGTTCACACTGTTTATTCAAAACATATCCCATTTGTACTCTATTTTTCTGTTTGAATATTTTCATTCTGTTGAATGTCCAGCTAATCTTCCTCCTTTTGATGAAATCACAACTAGTGTTTTACGGTGAACTTGCAGGGAAGTTTAGGATATGAAATTATTCTGAAACAGTCAGTGGGAGAAGGATGAGAACGAAGAGACGGTGAGAGAATGGAGAGCAGAGAGAGTAGTACAACAGAAAGAGAGGACAGGGAAGGCCAGAGAGAGAAGATGGGGGCAAACTAAGAGAAATACTGACAACACTGGTTGGATTTCCCCAGCTATCCCAAAGCGTTCATCCTGATTGTCTTGTTGTCAGTTCCCTGAAGCATGTACCTGAGCTAAAGAGACTCACTTAGACAAAGAGAGGAGCAACGGGGACAGAGGGACTCAGCACAAATATACATCAAGCGGAGGAGGAGAGGGGAGGAGGAGAAAGGAGGCAGAGGACAGGCAGCATTATCCTGTAAGTGCAGTCTGCCCAGTCCCATGATGTATTTGTGGCACAAACATTATTAAAAACCAGTTCATTTGAATGTGGCCTCAGCTCCATTGCTCCTTTGTTAATCAGCCACCTTCATCTCTCTTATGAAGAGCAAAGTGATGTAATGAGCAACCACAGTTTACACTATCAAACATACAGTTATTGAACCATTGCATATGCAACATTATGGGCCCTTAATAAAAGTATATGTATATACATATACTATATACATATACAATTCAGGTGTACTTTCCCTTGCACATACATCACAAATCTAATTTGGTTTTAAAGTTGGAACGTAAAAAAAAGATATTTTGTTGTTCGAGTACTACAACATTACATATTATTTAGCTGACGCTTTTATCCAAAGCGATTTACAGTCATGTTACATTCATACACTATAGACACAGCTACAGGGAACAATTTAGGGTTAAGTGTCTTGCTCAAGGAGACATCGACTAGGTTGGGGATTGAACCGCCAACCCCCTGATTGAAAGACGGACCTGCTAACCACTGACCCACAATTACCCTGACTTGTACAACTTGTACTTTAATTAGACTCAATAGAATAGACTTTGTAGTAAATTAATTTCTGCACATCATGGCAGTGTTGCATGACACCATAGTGAAACAAGAATGCAGTTTCACAAAAAAATAATTCAAATAGTAAGTATAGAAATACTGCAGTGCCTACGTCAGCTGCCAAGATCCCCGCCAAAGGCTTGATATGCCCAGTAAGAGCTTCCATCACATCTTACACATAATGCTGTTATCCAAAGCAATCTAAGATGAATGGCACCCAGTCATATATGCCGGTATTGGGGAACCTGCCAAAAGAAAAAAAGACAGTCTTGCTGAGAAGAATAGTCAGACTTGAATCCTTTTGTCTACCAACGATGCCAGAGATGGTACGTCTATCTTTGTTATTTACCCCCTGTCCCTCCCTATTGTTCCCATTTGATGTTATTGTAAATCTTCCTGGATTAGAGTGAGAGATGATTGTCTAGCGTTAGCCAGCCAGACTCTCCATCCAATATATTAAGAGGCTTTGTCCCTGCTTCGTATAACCATATCACTTACTCTGCCGTCAGTGCTTTTACACAAAGTCCTTCTGGATAAGTGTCGGATTAATCTCTCCAATGAAAAAGACACCTGCATTTTTGCAGGAAATCAATGGTAACACATGGTAACTCACTGGAAGGAATGTCAGTTGTTATCCTTCTGCGGTGGGTGTTGGAGAGGGTACTCTCTTATCTGCAAGCCGAGCCAGCGACGAAGGCTCGCCCAATGCCTCAATGAGTGGCTTGATGCTTTAACATAACGTATTCATCACTGTGTCTGCATGTGTGACCATTATAACGGCTTGCAGACATGTCACCTGGATCAGTTACCTGATACTGCAAGAGGACCTAGAACTTCCCTTGAATTAGCAATGACTCTGACTACCACAGGGAAGTACTGCCTTCCTTTTTAGGGAGGTAGGACTTGGCGTACGATGCCCCATTTTGACTGGCGGAGAGAAAGAAATGTTTGAAATACACTTTTGGGTTCAGCTCCACAATGCTGAAAAACCAGCAAAAAGAACAACACAGTAAGAGATGGAAGGCAAAACAGAGTTTCCCCTATCACTCTTAAACCGGGTTACTATGAATCTACAGCCTGAAGAAATAGGCAATCTAACAACTTACATTTCTCAGAGGGCACAGATAGTCGAGGTAGCAGTGAACAGACTCACTGGCATAAAACAGAGTAGAGTACTCAGAGGTTGCAGCTGCCACTATAGAAAGAGGTAAGCATCAAGAAGATGAGACATCTTTCATGAAAACCCCATAAGTTTAATTTAAGTGTTGCAGTAAAACAAAAGGAAAGACTAACTCCATTGTCTTTACAAGAGTGTAGTGGGGGTCTGATCTAAATGCGTCAGACCAAGATGGCATCCCACTGAAGGGTACCTAAACTATTCCCCAAATTCTGCAAAAATACAATTGGACTGGTGGAATTTGCTAAACCAATTCAGCCGTTGTTTCAACTCAACAAGCGTTTAAAGTTTCTGCCAATGAGAATAATGTTCCTCAAAGAATCGATCCAACCATATCATTGTTACATTGTTACACCAAGAGCAAGCGAGTCCGCCTTCACATGCTGCTCACCAACAGAAGTCAAACCTCAGGCGGCTTTAGCCAAATTCTAGCGTTGTTATTTACTGGATTCAGTCCACTGACCTTTATCGGCTCACGCCAAGCACATATTTACTGTGGACGGAGTTGTGATTAAAGCATGCAGAGTGTCTCTGTGGATCTTTCCCCTTCACTCTTTCTCCTCCGCTCACACTCCCCCCCCCCCCCCCCCCCCCGTATCCTCATTCTCTCCTTGATTTCGCTGTAAACTCCATTATATTGTGTTAATCCCTGAGCCCCACCTGATGCTCTGAGCTCTCCGCTATACACTTCAGTAAAACTTTAAGATTTAGTCAACTTTTTATTACACAAATGGAGTTCTGAACTACACAGTTTCATACAAAATGCCAGCGTTAACGCTGCTTCTTGTCGTCATTTCTCACAAATTCGCAAATGCTAAATAAGTTTTGTGTGAAATTAAATGCCGTCTGGGTTCTTTTAACATAATGTGCGCCGTCCTAGGCTCCTGTGCGTCACAAGAATCTAGGATTTTGTTAACTCTGAAAAAAACGTTGCCTGTTCAACATAATCCAGAGGCTATTGTGCCGGACCCCACTCCCCAACTGACCCTTTGTTAGCTCAAATTGTATGCAGCCTAACCGTATCTTAATGCCGCTGCTTTGTGAACATTTGTCACATCACTTCCTGCAGATGCACACCAGCAGTCCTGTCCATTTTACAGGTACATTTTTGGCTGCTACCAATTTTACAGATATGCTTCTTCTTCTTCTCTCGCCCTCTCCTTCTCCCCCTCTCTTCATCCCCGCAGCGGTGGGACTCTGCTGACGGTGAGCGGGACCAACCTCGCAACCATCCGAGAACCGAAGATCAGGGCCAAGTATGGGCAGGCGGAATCCTTTCATGTAAGTATTGATGCGAATGACACACACACACACACACACACACACACACACACACACACACACACACACACACACAGACGTATGTTCAACGGCAGCCAAGGCTGGGACACACACACTGGCTAACTACGAATTCACAAACCCACCTTGGCAGTATACGCAGGATGCATTATTCATCTTTACGCATACAGTACATACATTACCTGACCAATATATGCAGACATGCCGCTCTGCGTACACACTAATACTACATCCGCAGTGCCTGTGAAGGCGGCAGACAGTTTGCCTCTGTGTGTCGCTCACGTCTGCGCTCTCTGTAGCGACTGCTTCAGACATCTAACGCTACCTCGGGCCACACAGCTCTTCAAATGTCACCGCACCGCGTGAGTGTTTGTGTCACAAAAAGAAAACACATGAGAGACGGTATGTGTGTGTGTGGGGGTAAAAGAGAGAGATAGAGAGAAAGAGAGATGGGAGAGTGTTGAGGGGAATGATGATGAGAGGGGGAAAAAAGAAAAATCCATGCAAAAGCCGAGGTCCCACTTCGGTAAAGTTGAAGAGTGTCATATCGGTTCTATAGATTCACAAAGCACTTTGTGACTGTCACTTGTGAGTTGAAGCCCGTCAGTTGTCAAGGTTAAGAACTGAACTTCAAACAACAGCGGGGCAATTCGACTTGAAGATAAAGCCGTCGCTTATCGAGGCAAACAGCCGCCATGATGCGTCCCACAGCCCTGACTCAAAGTGCCGCTTTGCACTTAAAAGATCACGTTTGTGTTGTTTTTTTTCATGTCGCCGCCCATTTACTACAAAACAAGAATACTGACATGTTTCCAAAGCGTACCGTGGACGTATAAATATTTCCGGCCCCTCCGGCGAGCCTTTCTTATTCATTTCATGACTGCGTGATACTTTCCTTTTTCCTTTTTTTTGTATCAAAGTGGCATCATTATTGTATTGCAGTGCAGTTGAATGCTTGGCTTGATTGGAAATCTCTGCGATAAGTTCAGAGCAAAAGGGAATCAGTTATTTACAAGCTTATCTTCTGTATGCAAAAACACATGGTTGCAACTACAGAAAAATACGTTTGAGGTAAATGGCCTAAAACGTGCACAAAGAAGTCCTGTAAATTGTAGCAAACATGGCAATGACATTGTGTAAATATATATATATATATATATTCTCCAAAGTACTGGTGTAAAACAGTCTCAGCTACCAGCAGAGGCACAGAGCACATTGCCCATTAATAGCAGTTGATCATAAATTTGCAACCAATTTACATTTCCAATATACCAGCGTCAATGTTTTGCCGGGCGTTAACTTAAATAAAGGATGGGTTACCCGACAGATCTGTTTTAAAATGGAATTATAGCCTGCAGGAGGTTGTTCAAAAGGTTGCCGTGCTGCCTGTTTTATGCAAGGCATGCGCTTGTAAATTAGAAGAGTACTTGATTATAATGAAAAGAAATGCGTCGCGATTTGTGTTCACCTTCAGTGTACATATAGTTTCATACAAAGGCGACTCAAGGAATTGCCTCTATTCATCCTCAGATTTGACCAAAACAAGCTCACATCCTTTTCTCTCGCCTTCAGAACTGTACGGTGTACAACAACTCAGTCATGGTGTGCCTGGCTCCGTCGGTGGCCGACTCGGAGCTGGGGTTTTCCGAGGCTGGCACAGGCCCGGATGAGATCGGCTTCTACATGGACAACGTGAACGCTCTGGTGGTCGTCAACGAGACCTTCAGCTACTATCCCGACCCCGTGTTCGAACCGCTCAGTCCCTCCGGGATACTGGAGCTCAAGCCCACGTCGCCGCTCATTCTCAAGGTCAGAGAGGCACAAGTGTTGGTTTAATTGCTTGATTGTGCATTTCTTTAATTATCTCTTTCCATCAGCATTGCTCTGGAGCTGAACGCTTATACTGTGTTTTGTTTCTACTATTCTATGTACTGTAATTATTTACAGCATTACAACAACAACAACAACAACAACAACAGGATGTGTGCACACATTCTTAATATTTTATTCAAACCCAAGTCTCAGCTAGTGGTGGTAGATGTTTTTCTTCTTCTTTTCCTCCAAAGGTCTTGCGGCTTGACCACAAGAATCTCAAAGATATTGAACTTATCTTGTATTAATAACGGCAAAGCCTACATACACCGATACACACAAACACGCGTTCACTTGCATTTTGATCCTCACATAAAGGAAGAACATCTCAAATGTGTTGACTCTGTGGTGGCGGCGGGGTTCTCACAAATATATGAAAGCAAACGTCTACACGCCTTCCCAAAGCCGATTTATTTCCTTCAGTAACGAAATAACTATTTCAAATTCGTGTAATTAATTTCCACTGCTGGAGAAGCACGCAGGCCCGCGTACCACATTGGGATTTTATTGTTTTTTTATTGTCATTAACGGTCACCGGACACAAGTGCCCGGAGTCGTGCTTGTGTGTACGTTGTGTTATCTCTCGGAGACACCCCCCCCCCCCACCACCACAGCGGGAATCCGAGCGGCTGTTTGGGGAGGGAACATACACGTGTTCTCACTGAGGCAATATCCGACACAGTCTCCTCATCTTGTTTCACGAGGCTAGACAATAAAGGGACAGCATGACATTCCATTTCCTTCAGATCAGCGTCACATCGACGCGCTGCATTTGCATTGAACTTTTTGTTGTTGTTGTATCTCCGGCTAGAATTGGCCTTGACTATCGCTCATGTTATCACGGGGAGTGTGTGTGTGTGTGTGTGTGTGTGTGTGTCTGCGCTGTTCATTTGCGCGAAGAGATTGAAAGCAGCATAACTGTCGTAATTTATTCCTTAAATGATAATTTATTAGCAAAGAGCCTCTCAGTAATTGCCAAATCTCCTGCTTGGCTTGTTGGTGGAACTGCCTACCCATTGGAAGCACTGATGAGATGGACTAAAATGCAATTTGGCGGGGGGGGGGGTGTTCTCCGAGATGCATGTGCTGAGCTCGACACGCAATTAATTTCTCATCTGAAGTGTCGGGTGTGTTTCTCCCGAGGTGTGTTAGCGCTAGAGAGAGAGAGGGGGGGGGGGGAGAAAAACATTTATCTGGTCTTGGTGTTTGGTGAGTACCTTCCTGTGTGTGTTTGTGTGTTTTTGAGAGCCTGTCCCCCGCATGATGCTTCTTGCCTGTAGTGTGTGTGTGTGTGTGTGGGTGTGGGTTGGGCAGCTCCGTGTGTGGCTTCAACTTGAGTGCCCGTGTTGCTTGAAATCTGTGTGTGTGTGTGTGTGTGTGTGTGTGCGAGAGATGGAATGGGATGCATGTTTACAGGGTTGCAGAGCAGGGCCGGGTGGCGGCCTGCAGAGACGATGGGATTGGAAAACGGAGTCTGTCTCTGCGTCCCACTGCTAAGCCAGCGGGAGACGCGGCAGCTATCTTCTCTCGCTCTCGCTCTCTCTCTCTATCTAGTCTATCTCGCCCGCTCCGCCAGCTCTGTTCGCCGCTCAATCCCATTTTCTCTCTCACTCCAGAGCGCGTTCCTTTCATCGTTTTCTAACCTCTCCCGTAATCTCCTCTCCGCTCCCCTCCCGCCTCTGCATCTCCTGATGTTTTCCTGTCTGTCTTGTTTTCTTTCATTGTTGCTTTTTAGTTTTTTAGTTTTTCTCGCTATTGCTCGAGTCCACTTTCCCTCACCACTAACTGCCTCCCCTCCATCACGGACAAAGTGTGTGCCAAATTGGAAGGAGCGGACTTGATATTGAAATGAAAAACAGGGACAGAAATTGACAAATGCTTGAATTTACACAACTCGGGGGTTCAGACTTTACGAATGGATCTCAGTTTAGTGGACAGAAGACAAAACCCTCTGACTGTTTGTGTGCCTCCAATCCGCCTCTGTAGAATATACACAATATGCATTTCATGCTCTTCATCTTCCTGTCGTATTATTCTGTATTTCTTCAGTTTGGGCTCATGATTTATCAGAAGTGCTGCAACACCAAAAGGGAATGTCGGATCCTAAAACACCTTCTTCACTCACTCATGAAGCAACAATCAGATGCAAGCATTGTTGCTGTAAACAACTCCCAGATGTGTGTGTGTGTGTGTGTGTGTGTGTGTGTGTGTAGCCAAAGCCTGATATTCCTCTGTACCATAGAGCTCCGTTGTTTTGCATCGTTTGCATGAAAACGAATGCGTAAATGAGCCGAGTGCCTCTCTCCCTCTCTGTGTTTAGGGCCGTAACCTGATCCCAGCGGCTCCGGGTAACAGTCGCCTCAACTACACGGTGCTGATTGGCGAGACTCCCTGCGTCCTCACCCTGTCTGAGAGCCAGCTGCTGTGTGAATGGCCCAACCTCACCGGACAACACAAAGTCACGGTCAGATCACGACTCTGCATCCCCCTTGTCCTCTCTCTCTCTCTCTCTCTCTCTCTCTCTCTCTCTCTCTCTCTCTCTCTCTCTCTCTCCTAAAAAAAATGTAAAGCATGCTCTCTTTTTTTCACCATGCATTGAATGGATTATCTGAAAAAATAACTTTATGCTTGTTATCGGCCGAGACTTTTCGCGGGAGACTTCTTATCTTTCTTAGTCATTACATAACTGGGTCAGGATTCAGTTATCCAGATTTTATTAAAAAAAGCAGTTTAAAAAGGACCAAAAAAAGACCACCTGTTCTCCTCGGCCTACTGACCCATATGAATATGAAAAACACTCGACTGACAACTGAAGCCCATCGCGCTTTGTTGCTGAGTTATGTGAATAACCTCCCGACAGTTCCAGGCTTACTTAACATGTTGATCCTCATCGGCCTTTAGTC
This sequence comes from Cyclopterus lumpus, assembly GCF_009769545.1. Taxonomy (NCBI): domain Eukaryota; kingdom Metazoa; phylum Chordata; class Actinopteri; order Perciformes; family Cyclopteridae; genus Cyclopterus; species Cyclopterus lumpus. The sequence continues at coordinate 5,621,458 of NC_046972.1, forward strand.
GGCCCACTACTGAAAATAAGTGGAAGTTCTCCAGGAGGCGGGGCCTCCAGTCATATATATATATTTGAGAACGTTCACAGTACGAAGCACCGATCTGCAGAGTTCGCAGGGGCCGTCTCCATTTTTTGATTAGCTTCCCTTTACATTGATGATGGCGTAGATGTTTAAAAGTGCTCAAAATATAAAAACATCTGACCCCTCGTTAACTCGATGGGCCAAATCCACCGCCTCAACTCAACTCATTTCGTTGATTGCTCCTTCTATGAAATTACGGTTAATAGCGGGAGATGAGCACCACCATGACTGCCATTAGCGGTCCCTGAAATCCAAAGACATTCAGTTTGTGATGAATTAGTGATCAGTCTATTGCCCGGTCGCTTGAAAAGCATCATCACTAATAATGATGCACTTTAACACGACGCTCGTGACACTGAATTCAATAGTCTCTGTGAGCAGTGGGTTGTGGGTTGGCAGGGATTGTGGTCATTGTCTCGATTTTTCTTTTTGAAACCCCTTTACAAGATACCCACAGCAGATAACAAATATTATTTTTCATATCAGAGAGCACCACCTAGCATCTTCTACATCTTGAGCTTCAGCATCCCCCCTTTTTCCAACAGGGGCTGACTGAGGAGTGTTGATAGCTGCACACTGTCAAGTAATAATAATAATAATGCATTGAATTTATATAGCGCTTTTCACGATACTCAAAGACACTAAAGGTTTATTTAGATACCTACTTCTCAAGACTCATCAACAGGCCAACGATACCTGATCCACGAAGGAGAATGACGTTAGTCAAAAGAAAATAGAGTTAAATTACGATAAGAAGTTTCCAGTTTCTCTGCAGTTTGTCCATGACTCGGGCCTAGACTGATGCGGAAACATAAAAGGTGGTATTAAGAATAGAATTGTTTCTCCAGGATGCCACTGATATGCAGACGCTAAGCTTGTCTCTAAGCTCTAATCCAGGAACCTCGTTCGCTGCATAAACCTTTGTGATGTGCAAATTTTGTCCAACTCTCAGCAAATCCGTGCGAGAGTTGCATCCTCTGAAAGCCGTCGCCACATCACCGTCGCCGAGTCGTACTTCCTGCTTTTCCATGTGAAGTGTCATATGCTGCAGCTTTTTTTCTTCTTTTTCTTCCCCATCAACACCCACAGCGGGAATGCTGTTGATGACGCTTTCATTTTCCAGAGTTTCGTACGGTCTGAAATTACGACGCGGCACCAAATAGTGCCAGGCGGGAAAAAGTCTAGGAACAAGCTTACGAGCGGTGTCCCGGGGCAACCGTTGGGCTTCGCTCGTCCAGAGCTGTCAGCAGACTGCAGACTGAAATCCTTGATTCACTCCGACTGCAGCAGACTTTCAAAATCACCGCGCGGCTCCTGGAGCATCTGTATTGAGGAAGGTCAAACATCAGCGCGGCGACACAGCGCTCCAACTGAATATATGTGTCTGAATAACCCGCCAGTATTCCCCTCCCCCCCACACACACACACACACCGCACCTCCTGCACCCATTTTAAACTTATCACCAATGTCCTTTCACAGTCATTCACTATTATCTTTATGACATTTACTCCCCGCTAGCTACAACCAATATACCTAGAAAGCCACTGACAGCGCATCCATGTAATTCAATATGATAGCTCTCAACGCAACCAGCCAGTTCCAAGGAGAACTGGAATATAAAATATATTTATTTATTTATTTTTACGCCCCTTTTCTTTTCTTTCTTTCTCTTTTTTTTAAAACTAAATGTCAGGTTGGATATCAGAGCGATGTGTTGGCGGGGGTGTTTGAGTTAGTCCTTCGTCTGACAATAGCCAAAGAAAAAAATGTAGCTGTCTGTTCAGATCTCTTCTGCTGTGTGTGTGTGTGTGGGGTGTGTGTGTGTGTGTTTTGTCGTATGTTCGTTTAATGTGCACATCTTCGTCTATAGTGGAAAGGGCACAGCTGTAGCACAATAATATTCCCTGTGTAGAATGACCTACATACAGGGGACCCCAATGGGTGCCCAGACATACCGTGCTTGTGTGTGTTTTTGTGAGTGGGTGTAGAGAGAGAACCGTTGTGTGTGTGTGTGTGTGTGTGTGTGTGTGTGCGTGTGCCTTCGCGTGTCCCTTTAGATGCTCAGCTGTGTGTTGGCAGCTGAGCGCCTCCCTTGAGTTCTTCGAAGAAACTTGTTTGTTGTTTTGGCCTTCAGCTTTTTAAGTTCCCTCCGTCAGTCCTTCAGTCTGTCAAGAGAATAAAAATAGACAAATATACCCAGAAAATGTGTCACCAACTTAATATCGCTCATCCTCGCGCTGCATTCAAGTCATCCGAGGATACGTATCCCCCCGGATATTGGTACCAGTTATAGCAGTGACCTCTTATCAGATGATACACACTCAGTAGCATTTGTTTTATTGATACATTTTACATGCAAAGCCTGCTGTACGTCCAGTATGCGAGCATACATGTTCCCAGGTAACAAGGCACACATTCCTTGTTACCTGGGAACATCTATGCATCCAACGCGGACAGAAGCAATGTTTCAGTCACTGGGTAGCCAAGGCTCAAAAGAGTCTGTGTTCCCTTCGTTCGTGTTTCCAACAATAACCATCGCGTCCCAAAATGCAAAGGATATAATGGACGACAGGATCCACTTCACAGTGTTTCAGCCGACTCGGATATTCAGCCGCATCCATGCACGTCTGCATCAGCCGCGCAGGAGGATATAGCCGATGTGGACCCTCGACGCAATGCATCCTGGTACGTGTAGGCACTGTCGACACGTCTCCGCCGGAAAGGGAGCTCAGCTTTCCACCCGTCAACGCAGCACAATCTGGGGGAATCATTTACGTCAACACTGATTGGAAGTGACATACACAGTAAAGGTTTCTGCCTTCTGTGAAATCAAGAACGCGCCTGTACCAACCACTAATTGCACATTGAGGATGAACAACAAACAGGCCCGGATGAATCTTAAACCCGTCAACCTGTTCTTATCGTCTCCTGAGGGAAATGTCCGGCTCTTTAGCTGCGTAATTCTCCATTTAATGAGCCGAAAGACGCTGGAAGGACTTAGTTGAGCCGAGAGGCACTAAAGAGAGGGTCCCTCCCTATGAGCGCCTCGGAAAGGATTGCAGCCGCTTTAAGAAAGGTCCAAATATTATATACGCTATACAGCGATACCGCTATAACTTGAATGACCTACATTGTAGCTACACGGAGCTCCAGACTTCGTTCATGTCTTCAGATAGTTGCTAAGCAGCCTACCTAACCCTAACCTCTCGGCTAACGTTTTGCCCACGAGTTGATTCAGTTTAACCTCCGTCTCTGCGGCCCCGATCGAGTCCACGCAGCTAATTGTCTGCTTAATCCAATACAAGCCAATCTGAGTGTCTCTACTGCTGCTGATTAAATTTGTAGGCATACATTGATATTGATGTCACAGCTTCTCTATTTTATTTCTTTAAATCAGACTTTGATAGTGTTAACGTGCAAGTGCACTTAGGAGAGCTTCAAAGTGCATAATCACACCTCATTTTAATCGGTTATCAACCCCCCTTGTGGATCGCTTGATTTGATGGATTCCAGCGCTGTGATTCTTTTTCCTTTTCTTTCTCTCTCTGCGACGCAAAGCTCTTATGTAAATGTAGTTAGTCAGGAAAAAGAAAGAGAAAAAAAAATACATTACATGTGTTTGACTTCCCATAATTACCAGGACTCCTTGGGGAGAGATTTAAATGCCGCTGATTACTTTGTTTGATTACTTATACATGTGTGTGAGTCTGTGTACGCTGTATGTATGCATGTGTGCGTGTATATGTGTGTGCGTGTGTTCTGGGTGTCGGCCGCGTGTTGTGTGCATACTCTGTCTGTGTCCACCTCCACTTGCACAGTTTTAACCTTGGCCGGCGTTCGCTTCTCTGACCTAAATCAGTTTGTTAAAAGTTGACACTGACAAACGAGGACATTAGCAGCAAACTGTCTGAAAACCCCAAATACATATCTGCGGAGAATGCAGAAGGAGCGGAGCCGAGTCGCTCAAAAGGACCGGGAAAGTTAACTCGTGGGGTCCTCCACTGCCGAGGCTGTCTGAAGCAGCCTTTCCTACAAGCAAACGTTCACAGCAGGCGGGGCAGTACCAAAAATGTAATGATGTGTGTTGGGGTAGAAATCGGGTCAACATCTCGTCCGACCCCCCTCATCTGTTCTCAAACCTTCTGTTGCTGGAGAAGTGACCGCTGCCTGAGAGGCGTTCAAATCCTCAGACTAGCAGAGGAGAATCTGGTTGGGGGATGTAAATAAGAAGCAATTTCCTCTCCTTCATCGACTGTGGTGGAGGCTTCTCTGAGGCAATGCACTTAACCTACAGACCCACTGCAATAGAGAAGACCTACATCTTAATGGAAACAACACAATCATGGCTAGAAGTAGAGAGAACTCAAAGATGGATAATCATTAAAAAAAGAAGATAAACGCAAGTTGAATTTCTGGGAATTACAACCTGTCCTCTCCTCTCCTCTCTTGTCTCAGCCGCTTGCAGTTCAGTCAAAGTTTTGTGGATATTTTGTTGGTCAATCATGGCTTCCCAGTTGCACTGAAGAGTGCACACATAAATGTTGAGAGACATGAGGAAATTTTAACCTTCGCTTTGGCAATCCAATTTTTAAAAAGAAAACGTGATTTTCAAACTCGTCGGTGGGTTTTGGGGTTTCAGATTAAAGTGGAGCAACAAGTGTTTCTTTTCTCCCTTGATCACTGAAAACCAGTTGTGTATTTCCAGATCCGTGCTGGCGGGTTCGAGTACTCCCCCGGGACTCTTCACATCTACTCGGACAGCCTGCTGACCCTTCCTGCCATTATCGGCATTGGCGGGGGTGGCGGCTTACTTCTGTTGGTCATCATCGCCGTGCTGATCGCCTACAAGAGGAAGTCGAGGGACGCTGACCGCACTCTAAAACGTCTGCAGCTCCAGATGGACAACCTGGAGTCCAGAGTGGCCCTGGAGTGTAAAGAAGGTAAGAAACAGCATGTATGGACCTCTAAGACAAGAACATTTCTATAGACTTGACCGCCACACTGGAACGTTAAAGCCAAAGAAAACACGGAAGAATAAAAGAGAGAAAGGTGAGAGAATCGATAAATCAAGCAGTCGGATGCTGCCGTCATCACCGATGAGGGCTTCTGCAGGTTATGTTTACTGAGGCAGATGCATCACTTTGTCATGGCTGAGTCATGGCAAGTACAACAGTGTTTTATTTACAAAAATACCAGGCTGATATAAAATCACGCTGTTAAAGTTAAATTGCCTTCATCACGGAAATATACAGACTGAATGCAAAGGAAATTATGTATATTCAGTGAGATGTTTCTACCCCTAGCGACTCTGAAACACGCAACGGTGTGTTAGAACCATTGTAGGATTACAGAGCCGAGGGAGGCGGTCATTATTTCAAATTTCTTCTTTTTTTGTATAAAATAACTATAAAAAAGTGTTCATATTCTCTGAGTATATGATACATTTATGAGAAAAAGCCTCACACATTTACAAGAAATACATATACTCGACTTCAATCATATTCTTAATGGTTTCTTTTTATGAACATAAATGCTGACATCAGTTTGCATTGACTTTATCTGCATGTTAGACCCGTTTAGTTTTGCCAATGGGTTTTCTGAAATCCTAAAGATTGGGTAGCGGTTGCTAGGACTGGAGCAGGAGCCCAAAAGCACAACAGAGACAGATTAACCAGGACAGTTTGGTTTACTCAAGTTTAGGCAGAGTCAACACCGGGAGATCAGTCACAAAGGCAAACAAATCCAAAAGGGGCAGGCAGAGAATCCAAAGTCAAAAACAGGCAGGGTCAGAACAGGCAGATAAGGGATAGTAATCAGGACTATAGACTGTATATTTAGCCCCGTTCACCGGCTCCATAATTTCTCTTATTTAATTTTTTTTTAATTTGTACCTCTGGCTTTATTATGCCGTCATAGTCATGGCTCCAGATGGGTGACACACTAAAAAGAAAAAAATGTAAATCACGAAACCCTTAAAACATCATAAATTAACTTCACTTTAAAGCTTCCAAGCTCCTTTTCATAGATTTATTTTTTTAAGTGGATTTTTCCCTCGTTTACTGTTTAGATGTTGGTGACGTAAAACACTGTCCAACCAGTCAGGTCATCTGTCCGTCCCTCCAAGTGAAAACACGTCACGGCAGAAGAGCTACGCGTTGGAAGGAAAGAGAGAGAGAGAGAGAGAGAGAGAGAGAGAGAGAGAGAGAGAGAGAGAGGTGAGGTCAAAGTAACGAGCTGATTGTTAGCAGAGACATTAAAGGTATAATGAGCGAGAGGTAAAAGGGAGAAACACAGGTAATAGACAGACCAGGCTGACAGGGAGCTGATGAGGTCAACGTTTTAGCAGCTGAGTGTCGATGACTGATGTCAGGACGGCCCAGGTGTTTGCACTCGATATAATGACACAGGCACACACAGCCATGGTACAAGGTTATAATACGGTGACGCCACGGCACAGAGCCAGAGGCATCAGCCGCAGAGGAGCTTCAACAGTTGTTGATTTAAAGAAAAGAAAAAAACCATGTGGCCTTTTTAACGTTTGTGCTTTTCAAGAAAGGACAAAGCTAGAAAACCCCTGTTCTTTCCTCAAAGAGGCTCCAGACGGTATCAGAGTCGAATAAAAGCACCCCGTTCTCCAGGAAGTGAAGCATGGCCGTGTTCCCACCCCGCCCCGCCTGCTGTACTCCCAGCTGGCCTATAGAGACGAGACAGTGTGTGTGGGCGGAGGAACAGATGAAGTGGGCGGTCCGCCGTGTGTGTGTGTGTGTGTGTGAGAGGGTCCGGGGGGGGGACGTTTGCTTCAGTCACTCTGTACACAAGGATCCAAACTAGCATATTAGCAGTCACGGATGATTAGTTTCACATCAGAAATGACAACTGATGACTGGCAAGTGTCACTTTTTGGCAAACAAAGTGCTGAGGGGCTTCTAAACACATTTTATGGGCGGAGCACTGATTCCACGCTAATGTAAGCACACGCGGAGCTGTGGCATTTTTTACACTTCACTTCCCCGTTCTTTGTGAATCAGAAACACATGAGGATTTTACCAGGAAAGACCTACCAGGCACAATTTCAACAGCAGCCAGAAAAAATAAATAAAAATGTCAACTGGATGTAAATGTATTAGTTTATATGAAATTGACTTGTGTGTTCTTGCTTTTACAAACAGTCAGTGAATTAAAATATATAATTTCCACAATTACAATGTAGAGAATAAATAACAATAACATTCTTTTTGTTCATTCTTTAGATTGATTTATCGCTGTAGTCTTGCTTATTAGCATTTGTTTGCAGTCATGTTTTGCAGCTCACTCAAAAGAATCTTGAGGAAACGTAAAACTGCTTTTGGCCACAGTGAAAGTCATAGACTCGCTATAAATGAGGGACCGATTAATGATAGAGAAGGAGTTTTGATGATGAAGAAGTAAAAGGAGTGGGTCACCTTTATCTCCTATTCTGTTTCTTCTGCTCTGCCTATTTCATTTTTCTGTTCACCTCCCTGCTCTCCTCGCCACTTCTCTCCAGGTCTTACCTTTACACGCTGATCTTCCTTTCTTCTGTCTTTTCGTCCTCTGCATTTCCTTTCCTACCACCCTCACTTTGTTACTTCCTAATCTTTCCTTCTTCTCCCCTCCCCTCTCTCCCCCCAGCCCCCCCTAATTTTTTTCCCTTTTATCTTCAGTGCTTCCTCTCGTCTCCATCTCTCTGGTGGACCAAACATTCCAATAACAGCTGGGAGAAATTATGCATGAAAACTCATCCGTCGCTCTCTTAATAATTATCCACTCATGCAATTAATTGACTTTCCTTTCCAGGAACTTTGTTTTCTGTCTCCAGGTTCTCTCTCTTCCTCTCTCTCTCTCTCTCTCTCTCACCCCCTGAGCTAGCTTTCCCTTTTTATTCATTAATTTTGGGTCTTCTTTTTTTTTTTCTTCGGACAAGCAAAGATTGAATTTGTCGGGGCTCAGACACCAAGAAACAAATTCAGTTAACTACTTTTTTTCGCTCAGTTATTAAGTGTTATCAAAATAGTTCTTGTTAGAAAGGAAATTGAAGAGGAATTACGCTGCCGCTTTTTACGTTACATATCCTTCACTGAAATAACTCAATGAATTCGTAATCTGTTATTTTTAAAAATATTTACTTTACTTACTTATCCCTCTTGCTTCATTCTTCCCTGTCTGCATTTAGGCTCTTATTTGTTGCCTTTGTGGGCTTCTTGGCTCATCAGAGCTGAGCCTCTTATGATTGCTAAGTTTCCCTCCAATCGCATAATAATTCATCAAATAATGAAATTGAGATTCCAATGTTACGCATTCAGGCTGGTAGAACGTGGCTCTTTGTAATTGAATAAATAAAGTAATTTGCTGGCAAGGCAGTGCTTTGTATGTCACAGGGAGTAGCATGCAGTGCTAAGGGAACTAATCATTCCACATGTGGGCTTGTAAGGACTACCCCACTAGAGGGGCAAGTTGCTGAAATCCTGGAGCTGACAAGCTAACGGCCAAAATGCTAGCAAGCTGGATTACTGACCCAGACTGACCCGGACTGGAAGTGAGAGACACAAGTAGCTCTTCATGCAAGCGTCTTTCTAATGTCTCTGTTCTGTAACGGCATGTTGTTCTCAGGATGGTATATAGGGAGGTTCAGCTCTCTGAACTAGCTAACTTGCTAACTGGCACTTAGCGAGCACATACGCTCAGTTGCTAACACGACAATAAGCCAATATTGTTTATGCAATTGACGTATTTTAATGCCTACTCCTAGCTGTCAAAAAAAACGTGCCTCTTTTGTCGAGCAGTTTATACTCTGGCACAGGAAAGTTGCATAAAACTAGATGGCGCAACATAGCTAATAAGCTACGTGAGCTTACTTGATTTGGCACTCTCCAGCCCGCCGTTCCCTTAAAGGTCAGCCCGTGCAAGATCATTTCCAATCGGGAAACAGCATGAGTCCAACCACAACGCAATCCTGGTTGCAGGTTTTCTGATAAAATTATGGAATAGATTATTCTCACATCCTTAAAACCACAAGGCAATACTCTGTGATTATTGTCATTTCACAAGCCGATATGAATGTTCACTGTTTGTCCGTGCAAAACCGTACGTGTTCACCATCCCTCATCCTGTAACCTTCTCTACTTGTCTATTATTTTTCCAAATAGCTTTCGCCGAGCTTCAGACAGACATCCACGAGCTGACCCAGGAGCTGGACGGAGCTGGCATTCCCTTCCTGGACTATCGGACCTACGCAATGAGGGTCCTGTTCCCAGGCATTGAGGACCACCCTGTGCTAAAGGAGATGGAGGTACGGGTCAGTACACCAGCAACCCAGCTTGAAACTGAAACAAACTCACCATAATTGGCCAGTTCCAGTCAAACAAGAACCAAGCCTTTGCACTAATTAATTAACATCAGAGGTAGAAAAAGTAGATTGAAGTTCTTGCAGGTGCTAAAACCCCAACTTTCATCACTTCATACTGATCTCCTCCCTTCCCCAGTCCATGCATCAGTGAACACAATTATTCAATCGTTTAATGCTCTATGAGGTAGAAAGAAATTAGAAACTCTTGACATTATGTATCGCAAATTATTTATTTAATAACCACAACCATTTGTTTTGTTTCAAATTAGCAGAAAATTACAACTTAATTCATCGACAACAGTTGAGCAGTTCACTTGCGCTGCATGTTTAGGAATTAACCTGAATTTTGTGACGACGTATTCAGCTTGCCTCAGTGAATGCAAATGGCTTCACAGAAGTCTCATCGTCATTAGTTTGAACTCCGGGGACAGACGCTCACCATATTCTCTAGATGTAAGGAAGTGAAGTTTTAAAGTGAGGAATGCTTGAAATTGACTGAAATGAAATGTTATGTAAAAAAGTACAAGAAGATAGAGGGGAAAAAAAGAGTGCAGAGCAAAAACGAAGCAAAATATGTGGGGAAAGATTATTAGAGCAGAGAGGGAGAAATTAGATTCAGGGTTACCAGGATTCTTACTTGCATTATACATCACTGTTAAGTTATTAATTAAACCAGTACATGCAACCACCTTGCCAGCACAGGGCAATGGAGAGAGTGCACACGATTTATAAGGACATTCTACGGCTGAGGCCAAGGGAAGTACAATTAATAGTGTGTCAACATAAACTACTCCCCTCCAAAGCTGGAAACCAGAGAGCCAAGTTTGTAATCAGCAGTATCATTAAGATGTAGAATCTGGTGCTGCGCCATTGACTTTGATTGGAGAGCTGACTTTTTGGAGTCAAGGAATAATTTGTTTGACCTTTTACAGCTTCATTTAATCGCTCTAATCCAGAAAGTGGATTTATATTCCTAGACAAAGAATAAGAAGAAGAGAAGAAAAAGCCCTCTGGGCGGTCTCATAGCTGCCACTTCTTCTTCTTTTGATTCATTCTGAATCATCCTATCTTATTTTTGGGTCAAGAAAACAGTAGTGATTACTTAAATACATTCAAATCATTGTTTGATACAGAAACTATCCCATAGTGGTTTCCAGAAGTGACTATACAGCTATGGCTGATATAGAGAAAACTACTGACAGAGTAAGTAATAAATGTAGGAAAATAATCCGCTCCATTGTTTTGTTTGACCACTTTTGCAGACTTGCATAAAGTTGTGTGACATAATTCAATATTGTATCAAATCTAAATATTTTTTAATCTAATTAGGTTTCAGCTTTATAAATTCATACAGTTATTAATAACAACAACCTTTTGTTTGGCAGTGAAATTTGATTGTGCGAGACACCAGAAACACTTCATTTAATAGACTAACATATACAACATGAAAATTGGATAATAAGCAGCACGGAATATGAAATGTAGATTAATTGTGTGACGTAGGTGTAGCCTACTTTTTACATCTTGTTTTTCTGATGCTTGTTCCGAATATTAAACGTGATGTATATATGGATATCATGTTGAAGTTTAACTGTGAGACTCCTGCATGTTGTTTTATTTGTAAGGACACATAGGCAGTATAGAGCGTAAATGTCACCATTGTTAGAGAGAGTTAAATCTTCATGTAACAATGAAACCACACACACAGTGAAAAAACACCTCTACAACAAACGTGAAAAAGACAAAAGAAAAGAAGACGCCAACCAATGTTAGCAACCAATGCAAATAATGGTGGAATGAGTCAAACTAACTCAGGACCTTCACCTTGTGGGCCGTTGTTCGTGTCCCACATGAAACCAACAGTAAACATTGAACGTTGTTGCACAACGATACCTGAGAAAGGTGTTTATTTATTTACGCTAGTTACAGTGTTAATGTTGTTAAGTTCCCGCGACCCTAATGAGGATAAGCGGTATTGAAAATGGATGGATGGATGGATGTTGTTAAGTTACTTTATTACACTTTAATTTTAACTCAAACCATGATCTTTATTTAGTAGTTTTGTTGCCCAAACCTAAACATTTGTTTTACAACATTAACCATGTGACACGTTAGGCAATGGTGATTTAAAACATATTCATAAAAACGTAATTTTGATTCAGAAGCTCTGACTCAGTTTCCAGTGGTTTGCAGAAATGGAGACGGCAACATTTGTTTTGGAGACTGTGTTGAGAGTACGGTTCCTTTTCAATGAATAAAACCAGCTTTGGGCTTGTACAGATACCAGCCAGCAGAGAGCACATGAACCAGACATCAGCCAGAAGTTTCCTTGCAGCTGGGAAGGATATAATGTTAATTAGCTTTTGCCAAAAAAAAGCTCCCACCGGCGACGTTTGTTATTTTAGTTGGCAAAAGAGGCCGTCAATGCCAGGATGACCCCAAACTGCTATTATATAAAGTTGTAAATCTTAGCCTCGCATAAAATCAGCTCAAGTTTTCGCTTACTTCTTTGTGAAAGCAAGTCACGCTTAGTGTCTCGCATGAATATGCACAGCTGGTTTTATCAGCTATGAGGTCCTAAAATATCGATGTTTCTCCGGAGTGGGGCAAATCAAAATACACACTAGAAATATGACAGTGTGGGTATGATGTCCCCTGATACAAATAAAGTCCACCTTTAATTTAAAGTGTCAGGCAGGCAGAGAGGTAGAGGGATCTTACCTATTTTATAGTTATGTCTAGACTTCCTTCCCTTTCCTTCTGTATTTCCCCCAGGGGTTGCCGGTATAATCCAATGGCCTGTGTAAACTAACACTCCTAGCTTTATTGCTCTGTGTGACTGCTCTCTTCCCTAAGCTAGACAGCCACACTACTCACCGGTGATGCTCTCACACACACAAACACACCACACGCACTACATGTATACACATACACCGATGTGCAGATAGCTAGACGTACCCCTTCCTAACGCTATCTTTGAAATTCGGTAAAAAACTGTCTGTGCAGTACATACATGCATCGCCATCCGTCTCTCTTTCTCCTTCTTTCTTGCTTTCACGCTCAAACACACACACATCACGCTCCCTTTCCACCCTGGAGGCCCGAGAATCTCATTTAGCACTTTAAAGAGAGGCACAGGCACTTTATTATGGTGCATTGGAGGAAGAAGTATAGATGTTGCAGTGAAAGGATGACAATAGATAGAAAGAGAGAGAGAGGAATGATGTGTGTGTATGTAGAGACACAAAGACACAGAGCAGGAGAAATTAATATGGGAGGAAGGCCAATGATGCGAAACAGTCGACGGCGAGCGCGCAGGGGAGAATCAGAGCGGTGAGGAGGACGGAGCGAGTGAGCGACGGAGAGGCGTCTTCGGGGGGTTTAGTGTGTTGTTGATGAGAAGTGACAGGTGCCAGCCAGTGGAACAAGCAGGGTGCACCTCTGTCACCAAGACTGACACACACACAATCCTGCCATGCCCCGGTGCGTCTTCCCATCCTTCCATCTCTTCCTCGCTCCTCCATTTGACATAGGAATCTCTCTCATGCCGAGCTGGTCAGAAGTGCTATTAAAAGATTCAGTTTGACGGCTTTCAAGTTATATAACCGACTCAGTAAAGTGGCGACTGCGACAGGAGATGTGGGAACTTTCTTTAAGACCTGAGCGATCAATACAGGAAATGCATACATTCGTGCAAGCGTCTAATGACAAATAACTCAAAGATAAAAAAAATCCTGGAGTCAAAGAAAAGACAGTGTATGACTCCGACTGCTTAATACGAAAAAAGGCATTCAACTGGAGGATGCTTTGACCCATCCACCCCCCCAACCCCTGACCCTCGATGTCGAGAAGACAATTATTTCAAATGCCTGCAAAAATCGTTCAGACAGCAACAAGTGCGGAAACACTCGTAACGCGGCTCACAGCAGTGCGGCGGGAGAAAGAAAGGAGCCAATCAGTCTTACCGCGCTGTTGACAAGCCAATCTCAGCCCATTACACGGTGAAAAAACAACAACATGTGTTCAGAATCTCTCTTCTCTCAGAGTGAATCCTTGTTTTATTTGAGCTTTTATAACCCTGTATGCTATTTATCGCAATCGATTGTGCACAGTTCCTCACAGGCGTCCGTGACCGTTCAGACTGAAAGACAATTTACATTTTCAAAATCACAGGGTTGAATACCATTAACAAATGTAGTGGACAGTGCATTGGTAGTATGTATCTGCAGTTAAATATTGAAGGAGAACAAGCCAGGCAAGTTTTAAATATAGCTTATCTATATTTGAAGTGGGGTTGTGTGAGGTACTTAAACATGGTCAGTGTATTGTCCTCCAGCAGATGAAGGTGCCCCACCCCCCACAATACAAAGAATACATGCTCAGTACGTAAGAACAGAAATAAAGCTCCGCACTGCCCTTCGCCTCTGACTAACTGTGTGTCTTTTGTGTCTTTCTTCAGGTCCAGGCGAACGTTGAGAAGGCTCTGACGCTGTTTGGCCAGCTGCTGACGAAGAAGCACTTCCTGTTGACGTTCATACGAACCCTGGAGGCACAGAGGTGTCTGCCTTTCTTCATGTCTTCATTTATTGTTCAGATACAGGCTACATTGTTTGTTTTTAGTGGGGAAAAAAATGTAAAATTGGATTTATGCTATTTAATAAACTGTCGACCGGTTTTGGAAAATAACTTGTGTTTGAATTCAAGCTTATCATTTGAGAGCTTTAGCGTTCACCCGGATGATATTTCAAACCAGGGGAGTAAGATCATGTAAAGACAGTATACTGTGTGCCTTATGCGTAATTTTAATTAAATAAAAAATGCATCTGCTTTTTCTTCTGTTCAGAAATAAGCATTGTAGTACATTTTGGAAGTCTGATTAATAGATTTCAGACAAAAACTCTTCTAATGAGAAAACAGAATATTTATCACCGGTTAAATCTGACTAATTTAACATGTAAGGCTGTATGTCTCTTTCCCTTTTATTAGGACAGGAAAGAAAAAATTATAAAACAGTAAAAACATTGTAGCATCTAAAATTACCCTGAAGCACCAAACGGTCTTTGGCAAAACAGAGCTATAAACCTTTTGATTAAGATTAAATGTATATGTAACGCATATTTAAACAACCTGCTATTTTGAGGCACAGTTTTAGATCGTTATTGAACAAATTCTGGCGTTTCTGTCTATTTGCAGGTCCTTTTCCATGCGGGACCGAGGCAATGTGGCATCTCTCATCATGACAGCCCTTCAGGGGGAGATGGAGTACGCCACCGGAGTCCTGAAGCAGCTGCTGTCCGACCTGATAGACAGGAACCTGGAGAGCAAAAACCATCCCAAGCTGCTGCTCAGGAGGTGAGGGCGATGTGGAGCGACATGGGATAAATATAGACGCCGCTGTGAAACACCATGCAGGGGTTTAGTGGCACCAACTCAACTCTAACTTAATGAATACATAATTGAGTCGTACGTTTTGTTAAGCTCATGAACGTGAGTTGGTCTATCTTGAGATCTTTTTACTTGAAACGGGGTGGATTAACAAGTTCAGGTTCAGTGAACCCATCAAATTAAGTTTGTAAGGAAAGAGGGTCAGCGTAACGGCACACTTTCCAGCATGCATTATTTGAGGGTGAAAAATATTGTTTTGCTCTGAGATCCTTCTGCTTCGTGGTTCGAAGAAAAGTCTTTAATCAAAGTGTTAAAGTTGCTCGGTTTGACAGCTGACAGAGCTGACTGTTCGGGGAGAGTTTAAAAAAAAAACGCCCTGAGCACCACAAGCCCAATGCCGTCTAGTACCGTTATATCTTCTGTGGCCAATCTCCAAAACCAGGCCACTCTCACCAAAATCTTCTAGGTTGATAAAGGTACAGGTAAGGGGGAACAAAACATGTATTTTTGATTTTGGCATACCCTTTAAGTTATAGTTGTTTCCAATCTGCAGTTGGGAAGGATAAATCTGAGGGCTCTCGTAGTATTTAAGGTGGCCAAAACAATATGTTAGTTTGATTATTGGGTCAAATCTAAAGTGGTATTGTATATTTTTGCTGGATCTTACACATTGTCCACACAGCAACACCTTCCTCATGGCCTCTCGACGCTTGCTTGTTTTCATAATCCGGTCGCTCTGCAATGTGTTTCCAGCGTTCTCCTCTCAATGTCACCTTTCTGCTCTGTGTGTCAGAACGGAGTCTGTCGCTGAGAAGATGCTGACCAACTGGTTTACGTTCCTGTTGTATAAGTTCCTCAAGGTAAGGCCAACAACAAGGCGTGATCCAATAACGTCCTTGTTACATCTCTTTCTTTTTAAACACGGATGAATACTCATCATCTTAAGTGGATTTATATGGTATTTATACCGCCTGTGTCTTTGAGGGTTTTATTAAAACCTTGTTCTTTCTCCTTGTTGCAGTTATTAAAAGGGTTTTTTCCTTCCTCGGCCGTATATATTCTTCCCCTGCCAGTGCAGTATACAAACATTAGCTCATCAAAGCCTCCCAGCAGCTGTTTTAATGTCCACAGATCCTCTCCTCTCTCCTAATTTCACTCTTGTAGCCGACCCGTCCCTCCTCGCTGATCTCTGTGTCGTTCTTTTGGCTCACATCTTCTCCCTCTGATCTCTCTTTCATCTGCGTGGTTTCTGTTGTCATTATTCCGCCGTCGGTCTCCCCTCTGCCTTTAGGTCATGTGCCTCACTAGGGGGGCGCGATGTCGCTCACACTGTCCTCGCACGCCCCGCTCCTCTCCCTCGTTGTCCTCTTCCTCTCTCTCTCTTGCTTTTTACGGAGCCTGCCTGAAGGGAGAGCTGGCTTTCTCTCTCTCTCTCTCTCTCTCTCTCTCCCTCTCTTTGGATTACAAATTGTGAAGCTGTCATTATATGCCAGTATAATCGCAGTATGAGTGCATGTTGTGTACATAGCACGGTTATAGTGCAGGCATGTACTACATTTTCTACGTCTCACATTTCTTGAATTAGAAAATAATTAATACACAGTTCCTGTGCAGATTTCCGATTGATTGTTAGCGATGCAGGAATCTGAGCCCATTTCTCCTTCAGAACAGCAAGAGACAGCATTATGTCCCCGAAGTGTAAATGTCAGCATGCAATTAGGGAGCCTTAACGAAGCCGCGATGCGGAGCAGAGGCACATTTTTCAAAGACGAGCACGGAAGGCGAAAGCAAAGCAGCCGTGATGTATGCTCGCGCTGTCTCGTTAGCAGCTGCCCACCTAATTGGCCCAGATGCTAACGAGGTTCTCGATGGGCGGCGGGAGGGGGAAGGCAAGAGGGGGGGTTAGAGGTGGGTGTCAGAGGTGATGGGGAGAGAAAAGAAGAATAGAGGAGGGCATGAACATTAAGAGCAGCAGAGGAAGGGGAGAAGAGGCAGGAAAGGTGAGGAAGAAGGAAGGAGGAGATACGAATAAACTGGATAAAGAAGAATAGATTAAAATGTGCAGTAGAAAAAGTAAAAAAAATACAATCGCGGCATCAACTTAGCTTACCGTTTTGTTTACCACGACGAGATGTTGTTTTTTGTCATCATGTCCAGAACATCGGGAACATTAGTTTGTAAGCAGTCGGACACGTTGTTGCTCAGTGCTGCTCATGGGGAGACATACAGCAGTGTGATGACAGATTTTGATGAACAAAGACTCAAACTAGAGGTAAACAAACAATTAACACAGGCACACAAAACTAGGAAAATGTGTTTTAAACATGCTGAGAGCAATAACCGTCTAGCATTACGACATCATATCAATATCGTAAGCGGATGGAAAAGAGGTAAAAAGATGGAAAATCAAGAAAAATGGAGGAGGAAGATGAAATAGCAGTAATGTGAGGATTGGTGTATTACAGGGAGAGGAAGGGGGGGGGAGAAGAGTGTGTGTGTGTGTGTGGGAAAGAAAAAGCGATTTGTAGAGTGTGCTTGAAGGTGAGACAGATGAATTAGTACTTTCCCCTGTTCTACTCTGGACCTCATGCATCTCCGACACACACACACACACACACACAGTCTGAAGTATCTCCCTGAGCCCTGCACGGTCGATCATTAAGCTCTCGTCAGAATGAGTATTGGCCGCGATGTGTCCTCTCTCTCTAAATTGCCGCTACTTCAGTCGGGAGTGTTTTCCTTAGGCCCAAGTGATGACTACCGACACTATTGATTGGCAAGTGTCTTTGATGGAGCGGAGAGCAGGGGAACATATTTATAACATCTGTTCCCGGTCGAATGAGCGCAGAGACGTAGACGAGGGGAGAGAACTGAAAGGGGTTTACGTCGCGCTGCTTTGAGAAGGGCGGAGAGAGGTCTCTTGGGGTCGGTTTTACCGATGCTGACAATGAAAAATGCCTTTTTGGCTGTATTTATTCAAATATGTCCATACTCGATACCACTCTGGATCTTTACTGACTGGATTTTGACATATAAGTCTTCTAACGTTCAATATAACATCAGCTTCACAACATGATGACCCGATAACAGCTAAACTGTTTAGCACCAGGCATCGTGGAGGAGGACGATGTCATAGTAGTTTAAACGGTACGTTTCAAACGACTTCAACTCAATTAAAAAAGAAAGAGCAGAAATGATTCTGATGCTTGTTGGACTAATGCGCGCACGCACGCTTTTTTTTCTTCTTCAAGCAATATTCGCCTCTTTTCAACAAACACACTCTTTGCAACGCAGATGAACTGCGACAGGGGCTCGCGGTATTTACATCTGTAGTCTCGCCCTAGACGGCCGTCAGCCGCTATAAATGCTTTGAATCACTGTGCTAAGCAGTGGGTAGACGCACTGTAGTTTAACCCCTCTTAGGGTGTGTGTGATGATTCATGGGATGGGACAGAAAAGGGGAAATCACAGCGCAACAGTGCCTCTCCTCCCCAGACCTTTTGCTTTTTGGCGTGAAATTTATGGACCTCTTTTCCTTCTTTGGGGCCATAAAAAACAATGATTGAAATGAAAAGAATCCTGAGCAAAGTGAATCCCTCTTTTGGTCGGACTGCCGGCATCTCTGACATGTCTGTCTGTCTGCTCTCTCACCAGGAATGTGCCGGGGAGCCTCTGTTCATGCTCTACTGTGCCATCAAGCAGCAGATGGAGAAGGGGCCCATAGACGCCATCACGGGAGAAGCCCGCTACTCCCTCAGCGAGGACAAGCTCATCCGGCAACAGTTAGACTACAAAACCCTGGTGAGTGGACCTACTGTGTGTCTGAAAGTTTGACCATGACAATGTTTTTTAAAGCAAGCCCAAACTAATCAGCGGCTGAAATGCGGCGGCCACCACTGGGTTAATTGGTCTGCTGAAGGGGGAAAGGCTTCCTTCCAGCGTAAACACGGCGCCGCAGCATCAGCTGTGTTTTGGAAAGGGAGAGAACGGCGATCTGGCCCGGGAACCTGCCCGGCGTTGATCACGCTCTCCCTTGCAAACAAGGCACTCCAGGTGTGGATTGGAAAGACAAACCTACTTGTCGGCAGGCTCTGCTTCAGTGGTTTTGGTGTGCGCCCACAAGTTATTGTATCCAAACAAACAAACTGAGCTGCTGCAAACAAACCAAGTGTGAAAATGCATGTCATGTACATTCAAATGCACCGTAGCAATCCTCCCAACATCTCCCTGGTGGCCGCTGTTCCTCGCAGGGTCTCTGCCTAAGCTTAAACATCTTGTGTCTGTTTCCATTTTCCATTGTTTCCACCTGTTTATTTTTATTTATATATATCCCCCCCCCCCCCCCCCCTGCCAGACGTTGCACTGCGTGAACCCAGAGAACGAGAACGCCCAGGAGGTGACGGTCAAGTGTCTGAACTGTGACACCATCACTCAGGTCAAAGAGAAGCTGCTCGACGCCGTGTACAAGGGCAGCCCCTATTCACAACGGCCCAAGGCTTCCGACATGGACCTGGGTAAGGCGCACAATGCTGCATATTGCATATTCATACAACTGTATGAGACATATGTGGACAAAATGGTGGCCCAGGGGTGTATTTATGTGCCCTGCTTCTATTCTCGGGCGCGAATTCACGAAGGGATTGTGCGTCTCTCTCGACCACTAAACCTCCATGAATAAGACACAAAGAAAGTCATTCTAATTAAAATAATTCTCAAAACTCTACTCCGCAGAGGGTTAACATTATTGCGCTGCAAAGCAAATTGTGTCGCTGTGCCTCCGTGTTATTTGTATGTGTTTAATTGATTAGTATATCCATATGCAGACATTAACAGCGGCATCTTACGTTGCAATTGAGCCTCATTGCAAAAATAGTACAAATCGCATAAATCAGCGCAAATAAGATCAGCGCTAATAATCCCCACGCGCTAACGGTGTAATTGTTAGCGTCTTCAGAGAGTTGGTGGTGAGCGAAGCGCATTAATAAACCTCCCAGTGATCATGCCAGCGGGGTTCCTATCCAGACGACGGCCTCGTCACACTCCACTCAAACTAATTTATTTTTGGGGTGGATCCAACAGCAGTTTTGTGATGTAAAAGAAATGAACAAAGCTGCCGGACATGTCATTTTGAAACGCACACAAGGGATTTGTGCTGTAATATCATTAGCACAACATCTTGTGTTTGTTGTGGACCTCGCGGTGGGCCAGATAGCGGTTGCAAGTAATACGCAATTCATGGCCTGCATTACATTCTTTATATATTTATTTTGTCAAATATTAACTCAATACTCTCCACACCGCCGAGAGTTGATTTCTGTCCGTGTGATGTTGTGAGGGGCCTATTGAAGTGAATGTGACATTGTCTTCTAATTACAGGGACATTTTTTGTTTGTTTGTTTTGTTCTAGACTAGAGGGCTTATATGGGAAAGGACAAAGAGCTGACACTGCAATAAACATACAGACCGGGACCAGAAGCAATTAATAGTTTACAGGTTGCTGTGCTTAGAGGCAGCAAAGCAACCTGTAAACATGACACATGACATAATATACATATCCTGACATAACACAATAAAAGAGTTTGTACCACCTGGTGGATGGACTAAAGAATGAACTAAAAGATGTTGATGTAGAAGCAAATGAAACACACACACACACACACACACACACGCACACACATGTTGTGTTCTTTGCTCTGAAAGTCTGCTCCCTCTTCCCTGAAGAATGGCGTCAAGGTCGCATGGCCAGAATCATTCTGCAAGATGAAGATGTCACAACTAAGATCGACAACGACTGGAAACGACTCAACACGCTGGCTCACTATCAGGTAAAAATCGGGCTCAGGCTCGGGCACGGGCACGGGCACGGTTGGATTCATGCGGTGAATGTTTTCTGCTTGCCTTTGCGTGCAGGTGACAGACGGCTCCGTGATCGCCCTGGTGCCGAAGCAGAACTCTGCCTACAACATCTCCAACTCCTCCACCTTCACCAAGAGCCTCAGCAGATACGGTAGGACTCCCTTTCCTCCTCTTGACTTCACACTATTTAAAACCGTCCCGTCGGGGACTCCCACCCCTCTGCCCAATTCCTTTATACGCTCTCTGTCTTTGTTTATCACGGCCATGATTGAGCTCTATTCTTTGTGAATGGCAATCCTTTTTATCCATCGCTATCAGCCCAGGCCAAGGCTATTCCACGGCTATTTCCAAGCAGCCCGTAAATGACAGGCATTAAAGTAGACACCTCCATTCCCAGCTGAGTGACGGAGAGAGAGTTAGAGAGACAGGGAGCACCTGGCAGTCAGCGACAGACAGATGCCTGGCATCAATATGGTATACTTCACTGGAAAATTAAACAATTTGGAAGATAAATTACTCTTGTCGTAAAAAAAAGAAAAGAATGGAGCCTTGTCTGATACAAAATAGGCAGTGCCTCATAGGCATGCACAGCTGTTATCATCGCTACTGATCTAAACTCACAACCAACCTGAATGTTCTCTAAAGGAACCCATTAAACGGTGAGGTTAATAATCTTTTTTTGCATGGGTACTAGACACAATGCTTTTTGGGGAGGGCATTTCTGCAGGAAAATGCCCTCCCTGTACGTACAGGAAATGTACAGGGAGAGAGGAGGATATGACATGCAACTTGAGGTCCTCGACGGGATAAAAATTAATTTGAAATCAGTTATGCATTACGCACATTAACCATTAGGCTGCCGGGCTCCCCCCGAAAGTATCCGGCAGATGCGGTATCTGAAAATAGCAGGAGAGTGAGACCTCTGCGTTTTGCTCCAACCCATTCATCAAATACAGAAGTGGTGGTCAAATTCTATTTTAATAATCTCTTCCAACAGAAATCTGCAAATTAATGCAGAATATTTAGCCAATGGGAAGATTTTGGCATCAGATGTCTTCCGGTTTTTTCTGGGCGGGGGTTTTCCTGAGCAGCATTGACCAATCACGTTTGAGTGGGCTTTGGTTGCGTGCAGGTAAACAGTAATGGTCCAAAGAGGCCCAGCATCGTCCAAAATGTAATTTTTTGGCTTTTTTCTTTTTTTCCTGCATTCAAATGAAGATATCTGCTTATGGAGATAGCCTAAATGTTTTCTGGGCCTAGAACACCGGAAAAAAAGTCCATTCTTGCATCTCAAGTTGCTTGTCAAACTGTAAACAACGATCGGCACAAGGAAGTGGAAGTCTTGGCCCTGATAGCGACCGGCTGCACCAAAACCCCAGAAGTCTTGGCCCACGCCCCAAGAAGCTAAATTGTCACCAGACCAACAGCCAATGGGAGGTCAGAACAATGACAGTGTGTGTGTGTGTGTGTGTGTGTGTGTGTGTGTGTGTGTGCGTGTGCGTGTGTGAGACTACTTTGACCACTCCCCCCCAAGATTTCATTCATTTAAACGTGCAATAACACTAATAACGTTTCTGGCCAGCTGATAATACATATTCAGCGGCCAGTCTTCATGTCATTCAGTTTAGAAATAAGTCCCCAAAACAAATACCTCATGAAGTTGAGCCCTATCTATGCAAAGGCTCCTTGACTTGAACAGAAATGGAAGCGTTTGACAAAAAGCAATCACACAACACCTACACTGTTTGAGTACTGGATTATTGGGCAGCAACACCTTTGGAGAAAATTACTTTTCCGCAATCAAAGTTTTTTTTTTATTTTTTATGAATCATCTCAACCTGCAAAAACTGCACAGCTGCTGCTATTTTGCTTCAAAGCGAATGAATGAAAAAAAAAAAGAAAGTGTTTACCCGTGTGCTTTTATTTGCTTTGCGGTTTAATAGCGATCGTGTGTGTGTGTGTGTGTGTGCGCGCGCTCGTACGCGTGTGCACGTGTGTAGGAGGGTGTGTTTATGAGTGCGGGTGAATGTTGTCCACCAGTGGCCGTGATGGGTTTGGAATCAAAGCCACTCAGCGCCCAGCCAGCAAGAGGAACAACAGCACAAGGACACTCAGCCGCTTTCATTTTTCTATCTCCCATTACTCTCCATTTCACCTTTCTCTCTCTCTCTCTCTCTCTCTCTCTCTCTCTCTCTCTCTCTCTCTCTGTGTTATTTGTGTCTCTGTCCATTTAGCCCACCCACCAGCTTTTTCTGTCATCTCATCTCCCTGCTTTCACCGGACATAAAGGAATTGCAACATGCCTCAGCAGCTCTCTCTTTTATCTCTCCACCTCTCCTGTCCATCCCATACATCTCCCTCTTAGCAACAGCTAGTCAGGAGAGAAGTCCTCCCCCGACCTCCCTGGTTGCCCGTCCCCTCTCCATTAATAAATGAAAGATATGCATATGCATATGTAGATATGCATCTCCTTGCTTCGCTCGAATCAACTTTGACACTCAGGTCGTGAATAATGAAACAGACACAGATGATGGAGATGAGGGGGGGGGGTGGGCTGAGTCACAGTCTGTAAGTGAGAGAGTAAAATGAAAGACAGACGCAGAGTTTTGGGGTGAATATTGGTTTACTGTACCTGTCAGGTAATGAGAATCGGACCTTCTCCCTCCCCAGGACATTACATGCATAAACATGCAAGAAAAGTCTATCCAGCAAAGTGTTGTCCCAAAACTAAAAACTACCTTGATCACTGACAAAATAAGGATTTCAGCCTGTCCCCACTCTGTAACACGACACCGTGAAATTAAGTGATAAGGATAATTTTGAAATGTTTCTTTTTTGTATTATTATGTATTATTATTTCTTAGATATTATAATGTGGTTGTTGTTTTATTCTTTTTATGGTAATTTGTCAAACTACTCTGAATGGGCTAAGTGTTGTCATTCCATTAGCAGTCATGTCATGTATTTGCTAATGCTATGCTAAAATCTCAGGCCTGTTGCTGATGCACCATGGCCATGGCCCCTGCTGATGCGCCTGTTTTTTGAGAGTTTTTCCTGATCCGATGTGAGGTCCTGGGACAGGGATGTCGTGTGTGTACAGATTGTAAAGCCCAAATTCATAGTTTGTGATATTGAGCTATATGAAATGAACTGAATTGAATTGAATTGCTTATATGAGACATTTAATCACTAAATCACAAGGTTTTCAAAGCTGAGCGAGTTCCCAACTATTCTGTTTTGTGTTTCCGGCTTTAGAGAGTATGCTGAGGACGGCCAGTAGTCCAGACAGCCTACGATCACGAACGCCCATGATAACCCCTGACCTGGAGAGCGGAACTAAATTGTGGCATCTGGTGAAGAACCACGACCATTCGGACCAGAGGGAGGGCGACCGAGGCAGCAAGATGGTCTCTGAGATCTATCTGACACGGCTCCTCGCTACAAAAGTAAGACAGAGGAGTGTTTTAAAAATGAAATGTCAAGTCAGGGTAAAACAAAACTCTCAAACTGCACAGTACTCAGCCTAATGGGGTATTTATTTTGCATTATCAGCTCTTTAAAGCAAAGGGATCCACCTCACCTATTTGATGGTTGAGGAAACTACGAGTACGGAGAGTCTGCGGGTCATTGAGGAGTCTTAAAATATATCAAAACACGTCATCAAAACTCAAAGCATTCCTCTGTCAGCATATTTACATTTGCATGTATTTGGTTGGCAGACGTTTTGGTCCAACAGCGACATACAAATGCGCTACCATCCCATAGTAGATCGAGGAGAAGCCAAGTGTCACAACGCTCAGTTCCAAGTGCTACAAGGTTGCAGGTGCATGAAGTTACACATTAGTGTAGAGCAGAAATGAGAGTTGTTTCTCTAGAGAGAGCGATAGAGGGAAGGAGATCATGTTAAGTGAGGGGGGATACTCTGAAGACGGCCCCCTGGATTGAGTCGAGTAACTCGTAACTCGTCATCACCAAGGGATCACACACACACACACACACACAAGAGGAGAGGATTGGCATTTAATGCATTGAAATGAGGGTCGATTTGCACTTCGTAGTGAATCAGGGAGTTCGGGTAGGAGGGTGTCGAGCCAGTGGCCACTCTGTCGGCTCATTGAAGACTTGAACTTAAAGTATTTTCAACCTGGACCCTATTTTCTCATGTTTTTTTCCGTCTTAAGTATCTAATTGGGACAACAGTTTTTGATATTTTCTTCCAGTATTGATGGAGGAGCGCTGCAGACAGCAGCCGGCTTCTGGAGGTCAATGTGTGTTCACTCAAAGTGCTTTTGTTATTATGTATCATTATAGAAAGGAATACAGAGGAATAAAAGGTTTTTGATTAACTTTCTCATTCTGTCTGTTGTTGTGTCGTGTGTCTTGTTGCCGGGAGACCGTGAGGGAGAATTGGGGGAGATGTTGTCAGAGCTTGTTGTGTTGATTTCGCTGATTCCGCCAATGTGGATGTGTCATGAGATTAGAGAGAAGAGGACCGAGCACTGATCCCTGCGGGACCGCCATACCCCCTGTGGGACCCCACAGAGAGTCAGCTGGTTCAGCAGTGGGATCACTTTTGTCTGTGAAATTGTATATTGTATTTTAATATATATACTTGCTGCTCAGGAAAGATGTATAGACCTACCTAACCAAATTGGTTACCAATGTAAGAAAGGACCCATTGTAAACACACACACACACACACACACACACACACACACAGGGATAAACAGGCCCATAACAATTCCTTCCATCTTCCATCCTTGCAGCATGCAGCTTCTTTTCCTCGCTCGGCGTCTCTCAGTTCATTGTCTCTTTCCTAATTGTAGCAGGGGGAATGGAAATATAGCATTGGGCAGCGGTTACAAGAGAGTCGGCTTTTCAATTTCCACTGGTAATAAGAAAAAGAAACAGATTAATAAAAGGTGGGCTTGTGGTGCAGAGTGCAGGGAGGCAGATACAGGAGGTGTCAGGAGGCAGGTAATTTGTCGAGGGATTGAAGATTAAAGGATTGAAGATGCAAGATGACAAAACAGAGGCAAATGCAATTGAGAAACTCATCTTGTCCGTGTCTCTCCATAGCTGTCTTTCTGCGTCCTGTCTATGTAGATCTCAGTACTTTGATCCGCGACCGGGGCAGGAAATTCATTCCTGCTCCATTTTGCAATGACTAAATACGATCCCCGAACATCTTCTCGGTAATAGATTCTGCCAGATGGAGGAATCTAGGAAACAAATGTGTTGTTAGGGTAATTCATTGAGCTTCATTTGATGCAATTATGTTGAGGCACTGTCATTGGAGGATCGCGCCATTCCGAACCCGAGAGCTGAGGTTCCTGTTTGTGATTCTGCAGAGCTCAGTGGGCAGAGCGAGGCAGTCACGGGGCCTGGGTTATTGCTTTGTTTCCCACTGGGGCCGTTCACACTAGAAACGCACACACTTCAGGTGATGTGGCTACAAGTGGGTGGAAATGGTGCACTACATTCTGCCACACGACACAGAATGTAGTCTGTTTATTTTCATCCTTCTGTCTGAGCTTTCACACGGTGGTCCTCTTCGGATTAACAGGTGGAATTTAAACTTAGGTGCATAGGATTTCCTTTTAGGAGATGTTTGTGAGGGCGTATGGATTAATTCATGATCACCAGCACAAAAGTGCTCAACACACGAATGACCAAAATCAATACAAGTAATAAAACAAAACAGTAAAACCTCTGAAAACAAAGGTCAGAGTGAGTTTCCATAATAAGGTGATATAAGCTTTATTAAAACGTCGAAAGGAATCGGAGACAAACTACCGACTTGCAAAAGACATGAGATCCCGGCTCCTACTTCTATATTACAATTTAAAAAAGTTAATGTTTTACCACGGAGCAACTCTCAAGCAACCAATGTGTCCATGAAGAATTCATACTTTGTTGAAATGTACAGTTTAAATTCCTCATGTTGTCTCTCTGTCCTCGTCCTTTCATTCAGGGTACGCTGCAGAAGTTTGTGGACGACCTGTTCGAGACCATCTTCAGCACGGCCCACAGAGGCAGCGCCCTGCCGCTGGCCATCAAGTACATGTTCGACTTCCTGGACGAGCAGGCCGACAAGCACTCCATCACAGACTACGACGTACGGCACACCTGGAAGAGCAACTGGTGAGCGGGAGAGTTATTTAGTTACTGACGGACGCGCGGTGGGATGGGATTTGGAATGCCGTTCCAAGGTCGTACCACATTTGTCCCCAAATTTCACCCGCGGCCCAAAGAGATCTTCACCTTCTCGTGACAGTTCCATTCGAGTCGCGCCCTAGCTAAGCCGTCCGAAATATGCCTGACTGAGTCAGGCATATTTAAATCATTTTTCAAGCAAAACGTCAAACATTGGCGGATTCCAGAATCTGTTGCTGGTCTTTCTCCAATGTGATAGTTACATGGATATCTACGAGTGGTCGAGTTTTGGTCGGCCAGAACAAGCAATTTAATGACATTTTGATGGCCATTGTCCATTTCCTGCATTTTGGAATAGTTGAAAATGTGATCATTCAAAGACTACATTTTTAATGTTTCTGATAGTTTTACATGTGTTACGTTTGTAATGCAGGTGTAACAAGCGCGTGTTACCGCGGGTGGTATTCCCCTAGCGCAGAGACAATAGAGACAGGCACTAGTTAGGTGTTTTTATTAATTGCAGGCGATGCGGTCTCCCTAGTGCGTTCCACTGATCTGCTCCTGTGGACAGCAGCGTAGGTCCGCCGTTCTGCCGAATCCCAGCACCCCGCTCCTTTGTCCACCTGCACACTTGTAATGGGATCCATCATCATTAGACCCAGGTGAGGCCAATTAGGCCTCCACCTGGTACCGTTCCCTGAGCGTACTACCCCACTCCCCTCTGCAGCTGAGCTTAACCACACCCAGCCACCACAGCAGGTTTTTAGCTGCAGGTTTTAGGTTTTTGTGAGCCAGATGGACATCATGCGACCTGCAGTTCCAACTGTTGTTAATAACCCATAATCGCTGTGCTCCTGGGAGCCCTGTAATGTTATATACCCCGTCTGTAATGTTATATACCCCGTTTCCGTGTGAACAACACTGCGAACCAAAGTATTATATTAAATCACTAAATCCAGGTCTGCAAAATGCAAAACAAATTAAAATAGTTGCTGTGTCGGATGCTTGTTCATAATTTTTTGGACAATTTAATAACATCTTCAGACCGGCATTGCAGTATTTGTTTGGGTTTATACATTAATAGGCTATATTCGCAAATAATTTAGGTCACTCTTTTTAAAGTTATGACCAATTAGTTTGTTCTACCAGTTAGCTGCTACACAGCTTGAGGGCCATGGCACCCACTGAGCAAGATTATTACAAACACAATATAAAAAACAAGCTTTTAATGCACACAATTTGTGCAATATGGAAAATAATCAAATAAGCAGCCGAAGCAAAGCACTCAGTCACTTCAAATTTCCCGTGTTGCATTTCATTACGTGTTGTTGAATATTTTCTTTAACACAGTGGTCTCTTCTGTGTTGCCTCTCCAGTCTTCCTCTGCGGTTCTGGGTGAACGTCATCAAGAACCCCCAGTTTGTATTCGACATCCACAAGAACAGCATCACGGACGCCTGTCTGTCCGTGGTGGCCCAGACCTTCATGGACTCCTGTTCCACGTCAGAACACAAACTGGGAAAGGACTCGCCCTCCAATAAGCTTCTCTACGCGAAAGACATCCCCAACTACAAGAACTGGGTCGAGAGGTACGTCAAAGTGGAACCCATCATCAATATTAAAGGAATACTTCAGCCACAAAATGACCATTTGTATACCAATTACTCAAGGTAACACAGGGCGAATAATTGACATAAAGTTGGTATTTTTCTTGGTGCACATCCACAGTTCTTAATGCGAAGTGAACAAAAATCCATATGAGTCGTTGAAGCTGGGAAGGTTGACTAATCTGTAAACTTGTCTTCAAAGAAAAGTGAGGTGGTGAGATAAATTACAATTTAAACAGTCGTAAGATTAAACGTAACAGGTTGAACTTTGTCCGCCACAAGCATTGGAAGTATTTCCCTGGTCTCACAGTACACGGTTCTATTAAATTAGTTATTTTAATTACAGCTCGCTCCGGGCCCGTGAATATGAAATACAGTGCACAAAGAGTGTAGGAAATATCTGTAATGCCAGTTCCGTCTGTGACATTTTAAATTGCCATTTGAATTAAGGTCAAAGACAAAAAATACAAAATAATCACTTTGAGTGTCAAATCATCTGTAAAGTAGCAAGCGATGTAAAAACATACAAATAAGAGATGGATTTGTTGCAGCTGTTTGCTCTCAAAGAACAACTCACAGTCCTTGTTTTTTTGGGGGGGGAGAATCCAACAGTTTCTAAGTAGCTTTGGCAGTATGAGTTGCAGCAACACTTTAACTTTTTAACAGTTCATTATGATGATATTTAATGTTTTGTTTTAAACCTTTTCCACTTTGTTTAATCACTATATGAAAATTCTCTAGTTAATGTAATTTACTGGTTTATTTTAAGTCTATCTCTCTTTTTATGTTTACGATCGTTTTTTTAATTACATTTTTTATCTTGTGCTGTTAAGTGTTTTGTTTTTAATGTGTCTGTGTTTTATGTGTGAAACCACACCGCCATCTTGGTCATTGTACCCCTTGTTAAAGAGATTAAAAAAAATCTCAATGGGATTAACCGGGATAAATAAAGGTTAAATAAATAAAATAAATGACGCGTCCATTGGGCATGGTCCCATTCCCTTCCGGTGGAGCAGACAATTATCCTGGTACGGGGTCCATTTCTTTGTGTCGACACACTTGAGCGTGCTGCAGCGAGTCCCGAGGCTCTCGCGGAGTATCCGAAGGCAGTATAAGATAAGGATTTATAGGTGATGGGTAATTGGGTGCAGTTAAACCTTGTTTCTATTACGCCTCCAAATCTACGCTCCACCCCAGGATGCTCCGCTGCTGTAAACCTTGAGATGGTTGATGGTGGACTCTGGTCTGGGTACAGCTCAATGTTGGGATGTATTCCTATTGTACTCCTGCCTCACTTTCTAAGGGCTTTTTGTTATCATAACAAGGAGCTGGATGAAAATGATTGGGATGGGAAAGGGTGAAATAAATGGACTATTAACGCCACACCCTAAATTCAAAATAGTAGAATCACTAATATGACTTATATACAGGTGATGCTGTCGCCCACTATGTATCAGATCAGCTGGGCGGCTGTCGCCCGGGGGGGGAGAGAGCTGGTCATCCTTTAATCCCAAAGTTGGTGGAGCGATCCCCGGCTCCTCCTGTCAAAGTGTCTTTGTGTGAGACGCTGAACTCTTAAGTGGCTTCACAGCTTTCACAGCTCACAAGGCAAAAATTCAAATACAATATAAATCTGGAGTGAAACAAAGCAAAAGGAGCTGCTCTCCCTGCAAGTTCAAACTACACGCCTCTTCGCAAAGAACAAAATAACCAATAACTCCCTCTGCCCCTATAATCATTTTCCTCAACATTGATATGCCACTGAACGCCACACAGTCCACCCTTCCTCGGCCGCGTCTGACTGTCCCTCCCTCGTCAAAGTGTCCTCGAGCGAGATACTGAAACATCAGCTAAATATTGAACGTCAATCCCTCTCAGTGAGAAGCCCGGCAGCCAGCTGCCGCCGTTTGCATTCGGAGTATCACGACCCGTGAGCCGAGCTTTTTGATGGAATATGAATGGTGCGGTGCATAAAACTCTTGTCTCTCCCGCAGGTATTACTCCGATATCTCCCGAATGCCGGTCATCAGTGATCAGGACATGAGTGCCTACCTTGCAGAGCAGTCCCGCCTGCACCTCAGCCAGTTCAACAGCATGTCGGCGCTGCACGAGATCTACTCCTACATTATTAAATACAAAGACGAGGTGAGCTCCCCCCGGAGATGGAGGAGAATGGAGTGGGAGGGGAAACGGAGCGTTGAAAGTGCTTGGTAGCGGGGTGTGCCTGTTTCACTTCACTTGTGTTGACTAGTAGCAAGAGGTCATTTTAATTCAATTACGCTGATACCCAGTCCACGTTGGTGAGAGCTGGAAGGTATTATCGCCATTAGGATGCACAATTAAAGCGTGAGCTTAACACATTATGGAGCTAATGGCGCTTCATTAGGAGAGACCTGCGTGTACAGGATCCTAGAGCTGCTGCTGGTTGATTAAAACTCAACATTTCTGTACAAAACCAGGAGTGTGTGTGTGTGTGTATAGGTTTCATCATTTTGAAAAAAGGCGCTTATTTGCTTTTTTTCCCTGAAAATTAGATGAGAAGATCAATACCACATAATGAAGCTACAGCCAGCAGAGACACAGTGTGGTTGCCAGGCAACCAGCTTAGGCTCTGGGAAGTAAATAAGAGCATAACGGAGAAACTCTATGTATTATAAAGGACGTTTCCGGTGTCACACACGTTCGAAACTCGCTCTTCAAATGATTTGAGCCATCGCACGCCGTAAACATTTCAAACATGTTGCCCTCGAGTCGTGCGTTCGCTTTCTTGCTGAAGCCCCTTTCACACTTGCAGTCTATCCTTGTAATGTCCATGAACTTCCCCTGCGTGGGCTCATGTGTGAACGGGAGCAGAATGAGAGCAGTACCATTGCAGAGCGACTCTGCTCACGCATTTAAATCCGTGACCTGTTTGGCATTTGCTGAAATTCTTTTCAGAGGTGATTTGAATGACCTCACAGACTCTGCAAACATTACGAGAACAATAAAATCCCATCCCATCTATTCGCCACGACGCGTGTGAAAAGGCGCAAATGTTCCTGAATGCGGTGCATTGTGGGTGTAATGCAAATCAATGGCGGTGCCTGAAAGGCCATACAGGTCATTTTGCAGGAACCGTGTGTGTGAAAGAGACTCAAGAGGGTAGACGAGACGATTGATACCCGTTCCACATCTGTCCTCTTAAAACCAAAGTGGGAAGTATCAATTTGTGTTTCTTGGCTGGGCGCATTGACTTCCTGGAGCTGGTTGAGGACGAGGCTCGGAAAGAGTCACTGCTCAGGCCAAAAAACAGGCCGGCAGATAAGTTCATACATATGATCAGAACGTTGAACCAGAGTTCCTCATAGACAGGTCTCCTTCAACCTCTGCTTTCCCAACTTTATCGAGCTTTTATGCAGTGAAAGATAAGCAGCCCCAGCCTCTTCCCCCCCCCCCCCCCCCCCCCCCCCCCCCCCCCCCCCCCCCCCCCCCCCCCCCCCCCCCCCCCCCCCCCCCCCCCCCCCCCCCCCCCCCCCCCCCCCCATCCCTACCATCCCTAGCAACAGTATTACAGTAGTTATGCTGGCTGGTTGCAGCTGGCTCCATTCAAACCAACTGCTCCCCTTCATTACAGCCTATTATCCAGATGTAGGCAGCTGCTAGGTCCCCATCGCCTCTAACGCGTGCCCTGACCTTACGCGCACAAAAACACACGGACGTTCCTTGACACGCTCCCACACGCACGCATGCGCTAATGCACAAATTCACAGTAAACTAAATGACGCATAACAAAGACAAATGCACACATAAATATAGTCCTTTTTTTTCTTGTTCAGACCTCAGCACACACACTCCTGCACACACTCCGTGCAGCCGTCAGCGTGTCTTTTATAGGCATAACGTTTGCCCCCTCCCCCCCCCTCAACCCACCCATGTTGTCAGCATCGGTTTGAAATGTAATCACTAACAGCGGAGCTGAAATTAGCTGAAATGAATGGGTTTTTGTTTAGTGTTTGTGCCAAAGAGCTGCTGTATCTCACATAAAGCTATCGGATTGAAATAAGCGATTCAGGTGTGACGCTGCAGTTTACTCAGCCTCCACATCCGTTTTGCAGATCCTGTCGGCGTTGCAGAAGGACGAGCAGTCGCGCAGACAGCGGCTACGCGGCAAGCTGGAGCAGGTCATCGACACCATGGCGCTGGCCAGCTGAGGACGGGCCGATCGCGCCCCTCGGCTCGGGGAGAGCTGGCCTACCGACACGCCTTCCCACGACAAACCTTCGACATTTTTGACCCTTCGACGTTTGAAGTCTGTCTGTCATCACCCTCGCGAACAGCAGCGAACAGCGGCGGAGAAGACTGCCAGGACACAAGCGCCGAGCAGCAGCAGCAGCACACAGGAGAGACAGCAGAGTTTGGAACTAAGGCCACGCCGGGCCAGGCAGGCTGTTTTTCTTTTGTTCTTTAGTTTTTTTGTTGTTGTCTCTGAGCCACCAACCCAGCCCCCAACAACCAAATCAAGCGCACCCTCAGCCTCAGCCGATAAGGACCTCAGCTCAGGAGAGTGTTTATCTTCATCACGGCCCTCGTCACATCTAGACTCTTACAGGTGCAGCAGTCGGGTACTTTGGCCACGATCAGGACCGGCACACGCACACCGGTGACCAAAAAGCTCTTTCAGCTGGATGCAGAGCTGAAATGCGACTGGAAAGGCGTTCGCCGCCAGCTCGTAGCTCTCCACGGCCACCATTCAAACTGCGAGCCAATAAGAATCAGGGATCTTTTATCGCGATACTCGATCCCTGTAAGGAATTTTCTGTTGCCGTCCTCCACAGGGAGGTCAGAGGTCGGGGTCAGCTACAGCGCAGCAGCCTTGGAGCTGGTGAGGATTCAGTGTGTTGCTCAAAGACACTACAGCAGGATGGATGCTTGGCAACACGTGGGCTGCCGCCACTGCAGGGACGACCAGGAGGAAGGACTTTGCAGGGAAACTCTTCCTCCAGAACCGACTCTGCATTTTCAGTTTCATAACTCGGCTTATGTTTATTAAAAGCTTCTTTTTTTTTCTCCCTTAACTGCGTACTCTCCCCCCGTGCTGTGCCACTTGTGTTACTGCTGAATTTGCACAACAAAGCTAAATCAAAAGAGAGAAGATGATATATGAATATATATAGATATATAGATATATAAATACAAACCTTTTGTTTTTAAAAAAACAAAGTTGAAAAAAAGACGTTTTCCATAGTAATGTACAAAAAAAAGTTTGAGAAGAGGATTTGATATTTCCAAGATGACAAATTATGAAAACACAAGGAAAAAGTCGTCCTGTGCCATGTTTTACTTTGAATGTTGTTTAGTGCAAATGAGATGTGCTATGATGAAAATGTTGCTTAGTGACTAAAAAATGAGAGTTAAATTATATACAATAGTATGTATATATATATGTGTATATATATATATATATATATATATATATATATATATATATATATATATAAATATATGTGTGTGTGTATATATATATATATATATATATATGTGTGTGTATATATATATATGTGTGTATATATATATATAAAGATATACATATATAAAGATATACATATGTATGTATATATATGTATATTAAACCGACCTACAGTGCTTTTGTGTTTGTTTTAGAGAAACCAAATACATGGAGGCCTGGTCAGCTGATTTAGATGACAGAGACATTCCTGCGGCAGCAGACAACTCGAGAGGCACGAGCCGGTCATTTGGACATTTGGACATTTGGACATTTGGCACACCGTGTCTACGACTTATTGATCTACTTTTCTAGACTCCTCCTCTTCCCTGGAAAAAAAAAACATGCGCTCCAGACTGAAGGCCGGCTTTGGTGTGCAAGCAAGGCGAACCAGCGTGGTCTCGTGCCTTAGCTTGTCTTCTGGTCTGCAGTGAAAGACGCTCGAGCTTAAGGTGCCCACTCACAACGTGAATGTGGTTTATGAAAAGAAGATGAAATGTAGCCTGATTTATGTTCAGTGATTTCGTACCAGTCGAAGGCCTTTCTCTTTTTTTTCGTTTTGTGGTTTTGTAGGGTAAAAAAAAAAGAAAAAAGAAAAACAACACGTTAAATGTTTCCTTTCCAGTCCGTGCTGCTCCGCATTATCTTGCAGTGCTTCGAAGAAAAAAACATGCATTCATAAACGACACATTCCTTTCTCCTATGAGTGTAAAAAAAAAAGAAAAAAAAAAAAGGTTAATAACAAAAGCTAGAAAATACAGAGAAGAAAACCGATTGAACGATGTTCAACAAAACATATGTACTGTGTTTTGTCATCCATCCTTAAGAGCTTGTTGTGGAGCACTAAACGGGCCTATCAGCAGCCGGATCAGATGGATGGGGTTAAGATCAAGTCCCTGCAAATATATGGAGAAAAGACAACAAGAACAAAAAGTAGGTTAAAATGCATCAAATGCAGCTTTTAGAACACGTCTTCAAAGGAGATCGTTACAGATGCCTCAAAACCATTTTCTTTTTCTTCCTCTTGAACAGTGCTTCCCTCTAAGAGAAGGGAAAGCCCCTCCCCCCCCTCCTGCCACAGAGAGGAAAGGCCTAATCAGCTGACACTAAAGTCCTCTGTTTCAGTCCAGATCAGACAGCACAGAACTTATGCAGAACCCTGGCGGCCCGTCAGGTTCCTCTCTCAAATGAAAGGTTACTCGGGATGCTCTATCTTGGAGATAGATCGTCTTCAGTACAACCCAGAGGATCTCCGGGAAACTCCCAAAACACTGTCAAGCACACGAAGAAGCCACCTGCAATACGACCCGCCCACATCCCGCTCTTAGCCACTTCCCATGGACCTTTGAAGTGCGCCTGTACTGGCGTAGATTTAAAGATAGTTCAGGTTCTCTGATGGCACATTCACTTGCTCACAATTTCTTAATTGTAATTATAAATACGATAGGCCGCATTTTTATACATAACATGCCTTATGTTAGGGTTGCACACTTGTTAACCTGTCGCTAGTAAGTGCGTGAGCAAAGCAACAGATGGTATTTGTTCAGCTGCAGCTGTGACTTTTTCATTTCTCGGATCGGTGGGTTTTCGTCACTTCAGAGAGTGGTAAGCCACTTTTCTTTGTGTCTGCGAGCAGCAATCCTCTTCCAGTCTAAGCTTTAAAGAATTGGCAAATAATACCCAAGTTCTGATAAGAATGAGCTTGAAATAACCCGGAATTATCATTTTTATGAGACAACTATGAGGTACTGCTCCCCATATTCTCATTTTGTCTGGATTAGTTCATTTTCTTTAAGACACCAGACGTGGACCAACATTTAATGCCACCTAACCAATCTCAAGTGAAAACTCTTTGCATTAAAAAGACGTGCATTACCCCTCGATAGATTTAGGATGGTTATGAAACCCTTTAAAACATGTAGACATTAGCCTCTAGTTGTCAGGTCTTTTTTCTATCTGCCAGCAGATGTGTGTCTGGGCAGAGTGAAACGTACTGTACGTGCTTCAATACTTGAACCACTGATCGACACAGGGTAACACAACCGACAGCTCATTCTCATCCAGGTGAAACGGCTCTGTGACGAGAGAGTATCTCGGATCTACTTTTCAGTTCTTCCACACAAGGATTCAGCTCTTACTCATAGCCATTTAAAAACTCCCTCATTGAAGGTATTCAGTGTTTGTATTTCCGCTTGGTAAATGGTGAGTTTGAGGTAATGTTACTTCCGCGGGGCTCATTAAAGCATTCTGTTCACTTTGATTGAATGACTGACTCAGCCTGATGTATTTATGTCGGACCGCTATCCACCGGCTCGTTCTGTTGATGGACATTTGTGAAGATAATTTTTTTCGTGATGTGGGAATAGTAATGAGGCTTAGTGATGGAAAAAAAGAAGGAAAAATATAAAAATCAGCAAGAAGACGGGAGAAGGCCGACATGGTCTCTGGTGCTTTTGTTTCCTAGTTTTCCGCTTCTTGTTTTCTGCTTCACCACTTGTTGGGGTAAAAGATGAAAGGACTTGGGCGAGGCGGAGGAAGCGCTTTGAAGACCGCGGCACCGCTTCATTCTCCATTCCGTTGCATCCGTGGCGCTCGACTTCCACACAGGGATACGTACAGTGATGAAGGAGGCAGGAGGAGGGTGGGGAGAGAGAAGGGAAGAGATTCTCTCGACAATTGTCCGACGCAGAAGCGTTCACCGTCTCTTGTCTGGCTCTGCCCGTACTGAAAATTGGGAATTTCTATTCTTTTTCATGTACTTGAAGGCACATGTCAAGGCACATGTCCAAAAATGTCGATATGCATTTTCACAACGTCATTCAAGATGTACTTTGAAATGCGATAGTTGAGACTGAGGTGAGAATACCATTAGCTTAGCTTAGCATCAAGACAGGACGCAAAACGGCTCGCTTAGCTCTGCCATGAGGTAAAAAAAGAAAATGCACCTACAAACGGCGCTAAGCTCGTTAATAACTCTTTTTCTCCGCTAAGCTAAGCTAACGTAGCCTAGCTCTAGCTTGATATTTAGCATACGGCTTCAGATCTGAAATCGGTATCAGTTGTTTTACATGTAATTCTCAGCAAAACAGTGAGTAAGGGCATTTACCAAAATGTCAAACTATTGCTCTATCAACAACAATGAAAAACCACACATTCTAAATAAACACCATTGCACTCAGAAAGCCATCTCTCAATCTATTCTGAAGTGTTCCTGAAATGTACTCATTTTCAGTGCGGGCTGCACACTCCAGCATGGCTGCTACTGCAACACACAACCGTAATACTTAATGTGCCGTCTATTTTGTCCCCAACAGCGACGCTCAAAGTTTCTCTTCCCTCCAGTTCTCTCCAGCTTCCACACCTGCTGAGTTCACTTCCATTAAAGTACATTTCAGAGAAGGAGCACAGGATGTAAAAAAAGAAAAGAAGAAAAACAACCTTCACACACAGATTAAAGAAGAGAGCGGTAGAATGAAGAAAAATATCTTAAAGAGTTTTAATACTTTATGAATTCTGAAACCTTTTTAAGAGTTTCAGACTTGAAGCTGCTGTGACAGGTTTTGGCTTTCACACCCGTGTAAATATCCTGCTCTTTCCTATTTTGCAGATTTATTACGTGTAAATAGACACGCATCAAGGAGAGATTAAACATGTTTTTTTGCTAAATCTGTCTCGTCTCATGTTTTCATTTCCCTTCCCCGTCCCCATATAGCCTCTAAGTTGTGGATTTGAAAGTTGTGAGAAGTTTGAGGTTTATCTCAAGTGCACGTCGCCACAAAAGGACTTGAAAGATGACAACAGATGAGACTAAAATGTGATTGTACTCTATGCATTCTGGCAGAGCAGAATCTACGGCTCCTGTTTGATTTCCCCACTTTCACCACGGTGATGGTGATGAGGACATTGACAAAGATATAATAAAAGAAAATCATAATGAGCCCTTCGCAGACGGAAATTCAGTCAGAAATCCCTTCCTGCAGCGAGCCAGGAAGATGCAGAGCAGGTTTCCAGGAGAACAATCATCCAAATCCTCTCACTTTCCCACACTTGTCAAACGACTGAAATTGTCCCAGTGAGTGCGAGGCCAGTGAATCCTTAAATGACACTGTCAGAGATGTCGCAGTTATGATGTGATAGATGGGCTTCAGGTGCTCCGTGTTCCATTTGTCTTTCCTATACTGTAAATCTTTCAAAAGAGATCATAAATAATATAAATCTGTTTAACGATGGGCTTCACTGGGTTGAGAAAAAATACAGGGATATATGCGTATACGTATATGTATGTGTGTACGTATATACAGTATATATACACACACATACTGTACACATATATATATATATATCCATCCATCCATTTTCAATACCGCTTATCCTCATTAGGGTCGCGGGGCGCTGGAGCCTATCCCAGCTGACATAGGGCGAAGGCAGGGGACACCCTGGACAGGCCGCCAGTCCATCGAGGGCAATATATATATATATATATATATATATATATATATATATACACACACGCACACATTTCCTTTCTTTAGTCCACGTTGGTCCAAACTAAGATATCTTGGATGGATTGCCATGAAATCTTATACACACATTCGATGTTCCCACATTCAATGATTCGATGACATTTTATCTAGTCCACCATGAAGTTGACATTTGTTTTTTTTTCATGAATTTCTTATTGAATGGATTGGGGTGAACTTTGGTACAGATATCCGTTGTCCCCAAAGGGATGGACCCCATTCAAAACCTGTTATTTACCGTTTATCTAGCACCACCAGCAGGTCAAACTTTTCACTTTCATGGAGTGAAATGTCTCAACATTTACTGGACGGACTGGCACAACATTGACGTTCTGATGTCATCGTGTGTGTGTGTGTGTGTGTGTGTCCCGAGATTCTTGAGCCATGTTCACGTTCAAATTTGAGTTATCGTTCTTGGACTTGGACTTAAAGATCAAATTCACAACTATGCCTGGGAACCAAAATAACCAACTTGGGGCTCAACGGTTTCGAAAGGCCTGAGGCAAAGTCTTCTGGTGATTACGGCCTCGTTTAAATCAGTGTCCGAAATATTGAGTGTGCAATTCCTGCGCTGTGTCGTGCCTTCAACGATTCCAACAATGACACAAAAACATTATCTCCAGGGCACGTACACCGCTTCGTGATAACAATCAGACAAGATTAATCAATCAATCAAACACTGATGCAAAAAATGACTGTTGCGTGACTCTCCATCCGTCAGCAATGACACAACATGACTGATTCTCCACGCTCCGGAGCCAACGGCAGAGTGTCCATTTTGATTTCAGAGCCCTGCTTTGGTGCGTTATTTATGTCGGCTTCTCTCTCTCTCTCTCTCTCTCTCTCTCCCTCTCCCTTCATCCGTCCTTCCCGGAGCAAATGGTACGCAAACAGATCAAGTGCTGTTTCTCTCCTCACGTCCCTCCGACTGTCCATTACCAGTTGGAAAATGTAACATTTAAAATGTGTCGAGCCCGCCCCTTCGGGGACCGGGCGGTTTGACAGGCAACCCGTCAATCAAATTAAAAAGCCCATTACAAAAACATAAAGAGGAGAGATTCAGACCTCCGGAGATAATCTGACCTGGATATCACAGACACCTCGTCTTTGCTCTCAATGGGTTTGACCTCTCTTTATTACCCTAAGTGATTTTTTTTCCTTCTGTCTTCCCTCCACCTGTGGGGCCATCTCAGACTCTCATTTCTTCCTCTGCACGGGGAGGTTTCGAGCTGAGCGTGGCCTGAATGCATATCGTGGCATTTGTAATTATTTCCCTTCTCTTTCTTTTTTATCCGTCTTGCCTGTCTCTGATCTTTTTTTTTTTCTTCTTTCCCATTTCCCCTCTCTCTCTCTAGCTAATGTGGTCCTTCAGAGAGGCAGAGTTTCCACAGGAGTTTTCCCTCCCACTCCTCTTCATCCGCTCCTTCTTTATTTGCCTCTTGCATGTTATTTTGGATTGCCTGCTGTAGCACTTGTCACAGTGGGTAGAGCACAGCAGTGTGTAGATAACGCCCCGGGTTGCACGCACTCTCACAGACAGGCAGACACCCCCTCCCGTCGCCCGCAGCCCGACTGTCTTGCTATGTCTTCAAGTATCTCAGAATTGTGCTTGTTGGGATAATCTCTCTCTCTCTCTCTCTTTTGTTTTATTTGGGCCCAGAGGCTTCTCTGGCAATTCCATCACCCCGACCACTCTCAACACACGTATTATAAACGACAAAGTGACATTGGCTTCGGCCACACAGCGCCGACTCTCAGCTGGAGATTACACTGGAATAAGACCCCTCTGTTTCTCCACAGTGTAGAAGAGCATAACGAGAGAGAGAGAGACACACAGAGAGATAGAGAGAGAGAAAAGATAGGCCAGCAACACGAGGTAAGAAGGACAGAGAGGGCACCAGTGTAGACTTCGGTTGCCTCGGAAGGACGCGGGAGGTTAATACGACCTCTCTCGTTCCGTCTTCACATGAAGCCGCAATAAATAAGGACCGGCAGGGGAAATAAGACCGTGGCGCAGACTCGGAGCGGCAGACCGAGTCACGTCCGCCCCTCGCTGCTTCCTCTCCGTCAAAGGCAAATTAAGTGCGCCGCTAAGTTGCGACTGTGTGGGCGCATGTCTGGATGCGGCAACAGAAAGTACGTGAGCTTGCATGATTCAAACTAATCATTGGTCCCAATGGCAAAGAAAAAAGAAAAAAGTTCTTCAAGACTGTTCATGTGACATTTGACAGGTCTGTCAACAAATGGGTTTTGTTGCTTCCTGATGTGCTTTTGTAGAAATGGAAGAGGAATGACATATTTTTTGCTTGATTGACAGGTCTGTTAACATTTACACTTTTCATGCCAACATTATTTTTTGGGTTGTTTTTTTTTTACAAATTCTGTAAGTATTTGTTATGTTTTGAATGTTACACAAATAAAAAAAAGCCAACATAAATTGTCGGCCTGTCGAAGGATCGTGAGCTCTGCACCACCTCCTCGTTCTTACTCGCCGCCTCAATTGGACAAAGGACGCCCGGCGCCTTGGGGCTCATTGGAATTGGATGTAAATCACAAAATTGCAGGCTTGTCCACTCAAACCGAATTCTGCAATACTGGGCTGGTTTGGACCCGTTTCCCAAATATCCCCAATTTCACACTTGTCTATTAAATCAGCCGTGAAAAAACGAGTGGTGGAGACGTCTCATTAGAAACAGCAAGAAAAAGGTGTGATGCTACTTTTTTTAGCCATGCCGGTGCCGTGACTCCAGGGGATCGCAATGTGGGCCAGTCAGTCTGTCAGTCGTGCTTTTTTGGGTCCTAAGACTTTGGTCCACACAGAAATATTTCAACAACTTGGATGGATTGCCATGAAGTTTTGTACAGATGTCCGTGCTGCCCAGAGGACAAGTTCTAATGACTTTGGTGATCTAATGACTCTTCATGTAGCGCCACTCTGAGGTTGACTCAACTCGAGTGACATCGAGGGAAATGTCTCAAAAACCTCTTGGATTGCAATGAAATTTGGTGCAGGCATTTGTTGTACCCTCAGGAGGAATTTGTAATAACTTTGGTGATCTTCCAGACCTTCTCATCCGGTCGAAATGTTCAACTTGTCCAATACTTTGTGTCGTTCCACCTCAGCCTCAGCTGTACTTTGTGTTTGTTGCTAACATATCGTATCTTATCGTATAGAATTATCGGCTAACATGTTGAAACCGAGACGGCGAAAAACCCGCAAAATATCGCCACGTTAGCGTTGTTGTGAGCATGGCAGATCGCTGGAGACAATGAAGAAGCAAATGTGGCATTAGGAATTCAGCTTGTAGTTCAGCTCAAGCTATTTTCATCAACTGCAACCCCCCCCCCCCCCCCCCTCCCCCCCCT
Organism: Cyclopterus lumpus; assembly: GCF_009769545.1. Taxonomy (NCBI): domain Eukaryota; kingdom Metazoa; phylum Chordata; class Actinopteri; order Perciformes; family Cyclopteridae; genus Cyclopterus; species Cyclopterus lumpus. Next base: position 5,663,270 of record NC_046972.1, read on the forward strand.
CCCCCGCTTCTCTCCTCGCCGTCCCCACAGGAGCTCACTTCACCTTTCCTCTCACTAGCCGCCGAAGCTATCCTCACACTTTCATCTCTCTCTGTCTCAGCAGGCAGGGACGGATGCTCAAACAAACTAGTCATCTTAGACCCCCACCACCACCACCACCCCACTGTGCTCTCTCTCTTGCCTTTCCATCCTCCTCTGTCACTCTTCCACTTCCCCTGTTTTCCTTTTATCTCTCCCGACCTCTCATCTACCCCCTCCCTCTCCTCTCCCGGCGCCCCCTGCTTTTCTCTCTCTCTTTGTATCACTTGGCTTGGCTGCAGGCAATGCTGCGGTATTGGAAGCAGCATGGGGCTCGAGGAGTCATCTGGTACTAAGCAAAGCTAAGCCCGGCTTCCGAAAAGCATCTTAGCACTTTGGTTTGGAGAGGTTCACAAAGACCATCAGCTGACACAGGGCTGAGCATGTGGCGTCAGATGCGCCAATATGCAGCTCTCTAGAACCTACCGTGACTCCACCCACAGCTTGGGAACTATACCTTTGCAAAAGTGCTCCCTAGGCTTCTCGCAAGCCAATCAGAGCAGACTGGTTTTTGTGTGTGTTTTAAGGCAGAAGGTGATGATGACAGGTATATTCAGACAGACAGTGTGAGAAAAATAACATTATCTGAAAATGAAAGCATGTACGCATGTACTCGTGGCAACCCAAAAACAAGCATGAATCTGAAGATTAGCATGATATGTCCCCTTTAACCACATGTTTATGATTTTAACCTTGACAAAAAAGATCTCCTAACCTTAGGGAAGTAATTTTAATCCAAACCACAATGTTTACCTAAATCCTAACAAAGGCGTTTTATTGCCTCAACCTAACCAAACCGTTGGCATCATAAAACAGGCCTGACTATAATACCCTGAGCAGGGTCCAGCCGTTTTAGAGGGCAGTCACAATTAGCTAATTTTGTCCTTTGACTTCTTCTTTCAACAATAATAACTCTGAGATTTAAATATTAAATAAAAAAACTAATTTGTTCAAACAGTCAAAGTGCCGTTCTACAGTGCGATGAAACACAACACATGTTAGTTGTTACATGTGAAAGCCAATGCAGGCTCGTTATGTCTGTGTCTTCTGTGTCTTTTGACCTCTTTTGCCTTCACGTGTTTCATTTTCTGCTCAGTGCACTTGGTTGCCAGTTTATTAGGTACACCTCGCTAAAACTGAGCGGTCTAATACACAGCCCTACGATAAATCCTACTGACGAATATAATGTGCCGTTTTTATTAAAACTATTTTGTGTTGATTAAACTTTATGACCATTTTGGAGGCTGGGCCCTGTTAAGATCGCTTGGCATTATACTGAAAGACCTTTCTATTATTTTGTGTATACTCATTGATATAAATGGGCTGGAACATATTTTATATTTATTGCATGGCTGTTGTATTAGACTGCATTAGTGTAGCCAGGCTGACATAATAAAGTGCCAATTGGACCTGTGGTTTACTGCAGAGCAGTTAGCTCTATCAACACCCTTTCTATCAAACATTCACGGTACCTACTTTGACTTGGGATTGAAGGTAAAATGTGGGGAGCAAAACAAGCAGAAAGATCAATTATGGTTCTTCCCCACGTTGTCTTGCGCTGTAATCCCAAATGCTCGTATATTAGTATGAAACACTGGAGCTTTCATACTGTTTCTGATCTCTTATTGTTAAGAAGTTCTTTCCAATCTGGTCCTAATCAGTTCCCTGTGTGCGCCGCACCCTTACAAGTTTCTGCTAACCTCCTCTTGCCCAAGGATGGTACCTCCCCTGATACATAAGGTCACACCAGCATCGTCTTTCACTTTACAGGCATTTTACCAGGCAGGTGTAGCGTGTGCTGCTGGTTTGCATCATCTCTGCCCACTGCACAGGCTGCTGGGAGTCAAGGTCAAGGTAATGCAGGGCATTATGTGTCATTATAATTACCATAATTAGATTTTTAGCTCCAATATCATCAAGACTACTTTAACTGTTCTCTAATATTAGGAAGGACATTTTCATACTGTAGTTAATACAGTTTCAGAGCCACTTACATGGAGCTGAGGGGCAGCAGACGCCCGGTGAGAGCAACTTTCTCTGCATTATTTGGTTGCCTGAGATAACGTCAAACCACTCCGACTGTTTGTGACACGGGGATCCCACAATGCAAATGTTTCAACACCCCGTTGAACCAGAGTCTCCATGTTAATCATTGTACAGAGGTCAGTTCCGTCCTATCATAAATCAACCCTGAACATAAATTTAATTATGTTCTATCTTTGGGTGAGTTGGCTTAGTGAGAAAGTATCAGGTGGTAACCCTGAACAGGTGTCGTCAAACTTCCATTCATACAAATGAAAGTGGTATTCACGAGATTGTGGAGGCTAAGTGCAGGAGCCATCTGTCTGAATGGCGAAGCTCAATTGATAATTACATAAATGTATTTATTGTTCAGAAATTAAATTATCATCAACATTTATTGGAGCTGCTGTACACACGGAGTAACATTTATGATGGAAACAGGTCTTGCATTTCTATGGTAAAGAAGAAGAAACTGATGGCTTCTACAATAACACAGAGGAGGGCTATGAAGGCACAAACTTCAAAGACAAGTCGTGGGATGAAGACAGGGCTGGCAGTAAATCTTACAATGGCCTGTGGTTCTGGGCTAATATTGACGCTAGCTAGCACCGTTGCATACATGTTTAGCGTTAATCGCCATGTGTCACCAGCTAGCTTAAATGCTGCTCCTTCTTCGCACTCGCTTCACGAGTCCGGGCCGTCACGTAACCTGAAGCATACGTCTTTATCATATGACAGATACATCGGACCTCTCCAGTGACCTGGATTTGAGTCTGCCGGTGGATGCTTCCACGGCAACAAACACCTGGTTAAAGCTAAGACTGCCCGCTGTGTTAATCCTGTTTACCGCTGGTCTAATGAGCACTGCTGCGTTGCTTTTATGCTTTGCTAATTGGTAAGCTAATGCCGGAGGCGCTGTGCACAGTGTGTGACTCGCGTGGGCCACAGCTAACGTCTTAACTGATTAGTTTGAGCGTTTTTTTGATGATTTCTCAGAGAAAGTGACCAACAGGTTTAGTTGCAGCTGTGAGTCTTTTGCAGCTGATTTACTGTTGTCGATGTTATTTACACATATATGTTGGAATATTTCCATTTTCAGCAATGCAACCTTCTAATGTGTTTTTTTGCACTGAGCATATAGTTATGTGTCTCTGTTTTATATACTAGCCAAGCTTAGACAGTCAAAAGGCCTCAAGTCAAGAGGTGACCTTTTCTTTGTGAAACATGGAACTCATCCCTAATTATATTATACAGTATATTGCCTCAAAGTTAGATTCTTGGTCCCTTACTCGTCTCCTACTCAGCGGTTCTAACCCGCTAACAACCTGCGGTTCTGAAAAGTGAAGCCGATGGAGAAGTTCCACCCTCTTGTGTCCCTTCTGGTTCCCGAAGAACAATACAAAAATGCCGAACTCCAGTCTTCAAAACTGTAGTAAACAAACCAATGGGTGACTACGTCCACTTCTTATATACAATCTCTGGTCTTCCAACCTTGGTATAGGATATCATTGGACTTAATGCTGGGCTCTGTGTTTGCATATAAGGTCACTTGCTCTAAAGACCTGTGTGCCTTGCGGACATAAAGTTACAATAAATCTGAGAAGAAATACTTCTGGGACGCCAAATAAATAAATTACATTCATTCAGCCTCATGTTTGTAAGCTCAAGGGTTAAAAGCCTGCTCCTAGAAATCTGGGTGATATTAGATCACATCTGGTTGTGAACTCATTCTTCGAAACATGTCCTTGTTTGCTCTATTTTAGCCTGTCTGCTTTTAGAAGTAATTTAGTAGAATAGCTTTGAGGCATGTGTTGGACTAGCACCAAATTACATCTGCGAGCTCTCACTTCCTTATGAGCCCGACGGCAGACAGGAATCCTTGGGCAGCATTTTTGTTTAAGACGTGAAAACTCCGGCTGAAGGCAGGGTCGATGAAACCTTCACGGTGTGTAAAAGGGCGCCCGAGGAGTCGGTCGGTCACAATCTTGTTGTCTTTTCCGACAACTTGCAACCATTGCCCCAATGCAGTACTTCCAGCTCCTGACGTCTGTCAGTGAATACACGTCGTCCACAGAAATACATTCAGTGGTGGAGTAAAAACAAAAGCATCATTTTGGACATACCACTTTATTTCCTTTAAAGAAAGCGATATAACGTGTTCACTTTGTTGCTTACGGACGGATCCTGGTCAGCTGTTTCACCTTGAACCTCGTCTTCTATGCTAAGCAAAGCTAATCAACTGCTGGCTGTAAATTGATCAAGTCTGTGGGATTGAAGACTTGCATTTTGAGGCTCCCTGATTGTATTAAACGAGTCCATCAGCTTTGGAAAGCTTGAATCTTTCTCCTACAGCTCCCTTATCTACAGAGACAAAGAGAATCCTGTTGGAGATGACTTCACTGCACCAGACGAGGTCGAGGCACCGAGGGTCCGCATGTGTCTCATTGATTATCAGACACGCGGCGCAAGTGGCTCAGCCGACCAGCTTTACAGACTCGGAGACTGCAAACTACACAAATAGAGATGGACAGGAGAAACACTAGTACTTAGCAGACAGGTGTGGCTGTCAAGTAACATGACAGTGATGTACAAAGACAGTGAGTGTGGTAGACACAATGCAAGCCAGGCAAGCTAAACATAGGACAGGTAGACAATTCGTCCTCGCAATAGGCTCAGGGAAGTGCAGACAGAGAGCTAGGTACACGGGCGGGGAGAAAAGATGGAGGGGGAAAAAACGACTGACAGTCCGGCTGACAGGTAGGTGGAGGACTGATATATAGAGAAGGAATAATGAAACATTGTTTGGATATTGCCTTGGAGGGTTGAAGGTAATAATATGGGCTAGCCAGGCATAGAGAGAGATCTGGATTGAAGCACACTGTCCTGGTAAATTGAATAAAAGAAAAAAATATTTAGACTATTTGGAAATACGTTGCGACTTCCCAGTCTCCTTTCCACTGCCCTCCTCAGCGGTCAGAGGTCGTAGGTCGAGCACAAGTAGCCGCGGCCCTTCACCTGAGAGTGATTATGCTTGTGTCCCGATTCCACCGAGAGAGATTAAAGTCACTTTTGGAAAACTAATTGGTTTGGTCCGTTTTTATCACAGAAGATAGGGAATTTTAGCGTCATTTAAAAAAAGCTAAACTTCACATGTATCCACCTACTGATGATTCATTCTTTTCAGGAAGCGATCTTGTGATGGACTTATGCAACTCAACACGTATTTCACTTCATCTAATTGATAGGTTAAAAGCTGTGAAAACTGCTGTGCTTGTCTCTGACTCTGTGTACTTTGTCGGTGAGTTGAATCCATTAAAAAGTGTGACAGCGACCCCACAGTAATGCACCGTGAATCATACCCTACAAGATGCCTCATCCTCGACATCCAGTCAACTGGGAGGGCACAAAGTGGCTTTTATACAGTCCTGTCTCTACCTGTTAGTCCTGGTTCTTCATATCGAATAATTGATTTACTGTTTATTTTTCAACCAGGGCCAAAATGGGAATTACATATCACCTGAATTCCACCTTCCGACTTTTGGCACACTTTGTTATGTGAAAACTCGCAACCTCCACAATCTGAAGGTCATTATTCAGAGTTAAAAAAATGATCCGATATGATTCTCATTGTGAGTTATATGATCCTGCCATGGCCCTGCTGCCCCTCCTCTCTTCCTCCTTCTGTTTACATGGATCGTGGTTATCTGGATTGTGGACCATGCCTATACTCATTATTCATCATTTCTGTCATATTCATTGAATGTGTTGTAACTCTGTTCATTCTGTACACATGACATCTATTGCTTCTGTCCATCCGGGGAGAGGGATCCTCCTCTGTTGCTCTCCTGAAGGTTTCTTCCCTTTTTTCCCTGTGAAAGGTTATTTTTGGGGAGTTTTTCCTGATCCGATGTGAGGTCCTGGGACAGGGATGTCGTATGTGTACAGATTGTAAAGCCCTCTGAGGGGAGTTTGTAATTTGTGATTCCGGGCTATGCAAAATAAACTGAATTGAATAGAATTGAATGCTCGTTCTGTCGTGCCCTGTAGTGGCTTTGCCATTGGTCTAGTTCATGTGATGTACCAGTTAAATATCATCGCATGAACCCAACTACCTGATAAAAATAGATCAAATGATAAGGACCACCTGAATGCACCATTAAACAACTGATCAGGATGTAATGAGTTATGTGAACTGGAAGACCCCAAGAGCAGGTCCAGGTTGTAAAGTATTCTGTTTTAGACGTCGTGGTCTGGCTGAAGGATGTGGAACCATACTCATAAATATGTCTATGTATATATAATAGTTTTTCATATCAGTGGTGTTTCAGTGGCATTCCCAGTGTTGGGTTTACTGTTGGTGACACCAAATGTTCAGCTAACTCAACCAACCTGCCGTGGCTAAGGAAGTGGCCCATCTTTTTTTTGCCGGTTAGTAATGGTAATGGATCTGTACTTGTAGAGCTCTTTTCTAGTCTTCGACCACTCAAAGCGCTTTAACACTACATGACATCATTCACCCATTCACACACTGAAGGGAGGAGCTAAGGTTCCACCTGTCTATCAGGAGCTGGGGATCGAACCACCGATCCTGTGATTGAAGGACGACCCTGCTCACCACTGGGCCACAGTCCCGGTTAGTATGTTGTCAAGCAATGCACTTTAAATCAGAGTTTCAAGCAAAAAGACATCGCTCTCTCTTTGACCTTGAATTGGCCTCAAAATCAGGTTTCATCCCCGAGATTTGAAGTGACGGAATAATTAAAACATGTTGTAGAAGTAGGGCAGGAACTACACAGGCAACGGTTACGTATTCATTAGTGTCCCGCGCACATACATAGGGAAAGCAAAACCCACGCCACAGTTTTGAAGTAACATCTAAAAATAACGATGTTTGGCCAGCAAACACACAGGCTATGCATATGTATCAAGCATAAAGCTTTCCCTGTGACATGTGCAGAGCTGACTCAGAGCCCGGAGACAAATATTGTACGCTGGCAACGCACAGCAGACGAACAGAGCAGAGCGGGAATCAAACAGCACCGCTCGTCTGCTGCCAAAGGTCAGGCAGATGAGGGGTGACCTAAAAGGCGATTTAACCACGGGTGGGAAGCGAGAAAAAAGCACACTAGCGTTGGCGGTTAATGGTTCTGTTTCAACGCAAAGTGTAGCCGATAGTGGAAACACTGTGATTCGGGCTCTGGCTTTCAAGACACACGACAGACTGCATGACTACGTGGAAGTGGCCGAGTGAATGAAAGCACGCAGCGTCTCCAAATGCCACGCAGTTAATTATTCATGGCGCCGCACCGCTCGTTGATGATGTTTTACACACAAAGTCCATTAAGCTCGGATGTCTCAACAAGTGCGCCGACGCCGTCTGAACGTACAGCGAGCTTGATGCCGTCTCTCTCTCCCACTCGTTCTCCAGAGCCCTGGAAACAGGAGGCGACTGCAACCTCGGGTGACGGCATGTTTCAGCTCTTGTGTTTGTGAATTTGAAAATGAATACCCTCGTGGGTGGGAGGTAAACTCCCGAAGAGTGGAGTTTGCGGCAAAACATGGATAGTTTTTTAGTGACACGGCAAATGAGGAGAAAGCCTTTTCATTTCCCTTTTGTTTTCATTTCGTTACTGTTATCAGCTCGGTAATCAGGGATGTCTGTAACCTTGTGTGGCCTCGGGGACTGAGATCTGACAAGGCTTTCTGGGACCTCAGCGTGACATCACAAGACGTGTTTTTAACTCATATATATGCTAATTATGATTCCATTTGGATAGAATTATGAAGTGTGGACATTTTTAATTGACATGGAGGTAAGCAGCAACATGACTGGTTGTCGGAGGCATTCAACCGAGAGGGTTTTACTAGTAGTGACGTAATAACAGCTTGTGACAATTCTTCTTATCATTGATGAATTATAGACCTATATGAATGCAAATGACTCAGGGTGTGGGAGGAAATCAGGAATGTATTGTATTGCTTCAATACTTCAAATATCACCAAATATCAGCTTTACAATCTGTACACATACGACATCCCTGACCTTTGACCTCACATCGGATCAGGAAAAACTCCCCAAAAATAACCTTTCACAGGGAAAAAAGGGAAGAAACCTTCAGGAGAGCAACAGAGGAGGATCCCTCTCCCCGGATGGACACAATGTGTATTTAAATATGCAGGCAAATGCCAGTTTTATGGTAGGAGTAAATCTTTTTGCTTCTGCCATGCAAATACATTCGTGTCATATATCGGTCCATCGATGTCTTTTGCGATTTCTTTCCTTTTCATCACCTGACTCGGACTGCATCAGTATTGTGTCTTTTTATTGTGTTGGTGTCTCCTAGTCTCCTAGTCTCCTTGTCTCCTTGGCCTGCTGCAGGCTCTTCTTCCACCTCCTACATCTGCACCTTGCTGGTGCAGATGTTAAGCCAGGCGGACAACCTTAAAATGAAAATGGCATTTCATTAGTCAAATATGCTGATGCGTCGTGCACAAGACAAAAGTAGTGCGGCATTACGATAGCGAATCTAATTTCAATTTAACCTCATTTAATAATTTTAATATTTATATATAAATATATATCTTATAATATAATATATCTTATTCTGTTTTAGAGCTGTGTTTATGCACAGCTGTAAGCGTGTGTCTTGAGCAGTGACGCTTTAAAATGTAGTCTCGCTCGGGGACGGTTTAGTGGGGCTTCATCTTCATTCTTTTTCTTCATCTACATTAATAGGCCTCATACGATGCCATTGGTTATCCCGCTCTTTCTTTTCTCCATTATCATTTTGACTGATCAACAAACATTCGCTAAACTAAGTAAGTTAAACTAGTTACTATGATCTACACGCTGTCAAACAGTTGCCTATACAGCAGTCAGGTGATTTTTCATGCTTTTATATTTTTGCCACTGTTTTGCCAGTTTCAAATTGCACATTTGGCCCACTGCCGTTGTCTTGTAGAGCTCTCAACTCTGTGTCGCTGCACAGATTCTGCATTTTGTCTTCCCTTCAACTGCCAAGGTGAACTGAGGCATGAGGGATACCAAGCCCGAAGATGAGATGATATATACTTCTACATTTTAACAACGCAATTAAAAAAGAAGAAAAAAAGAATGTACTGACGCAAAAACAATATTTTGCAGTTTGCCTTTATTGATAGCCTGCAATTAGCAAAACACATTGGAGCCATCGGTAACACCTATGTTTTTCTTACTATGTCTAGTGACAATGTGAGGAAGGCCCATTGCGTTCAGTATTTGGGTTTTTAATCCCTGGTTAGTGATTCTCTCTGCTCTTGCCAGTTCTAGCTCGATGACATACGATATTCCTATCCCTCAAAGAAGCTGCATATTTTACTGAATAGGCAAAAATATTCACCTCTTTCAAGTGTTAAAAAAATAATGGGACTAAACCTCTTAAGATGGGCATATGTTTGCATATCGTTACCCATCGTTACGATCAGAAGAACCAATGTTATTACTATAAACTATGTTCACTCTCAAGGTTGAAGCCTCTCTTTGTGTATTATGTCTAGGTACTATGTCTATGTCTATTTATCTTTCCCTGATAATGCTGTCAACAGCAACTTCCTGTTCAAATCGTCAGGAGGACAGATACTTTTTAGCTGTTAGCAGCCGGTGGGCTGCTTGGCTAAATAACGGAGCTAACAGCTGACGTTCAAGCTCTATTCAGTAAAAAATGTTAGTGGGCGAAGGAAGATTAACTTGAATTAATGAACTTTATTATGACATGTTTTTATGCAGATATGGATCATAGATTACGATAAAAAAGTTAGAGGATAACATTAAGAATGTTTAACACTGATTTGTGGATGGTTGAAATAATTGTTTGGGACGGTTCCTGTCATATACGGTAGTCTATGATGTCATATACAGTAGTCTAATGCGCTTGCGCATATACTGGGGGTTATACGGGAGTTGGGGTTATGCATGTAAAGGATTGATTTACAGTTCTGATGGTGGAAACAAAGTGAGCAAGCCCACGGCTGTGTCAGCGGACGCAAGTAGTCATGGACTAGGGGGTGTACTTCTTCAGCTCCACGGGGAGCAGTGGAAACCTGTGGCCTATTGCTCCAGACGCCTCACTGAAGCAGAAACATGCTATGCCCAAATAGAAAAGGAAGGTCTGGCTGGTGTGTGGGCATGCAAGAAGTTCGACAGATACCTCAATGGACTGGAGCAGTTCAAGCTAATCACTGACCACAAGCCGCTAGTGCCTCTTATTAACAGCCGCAGCCTGGACAATGTACCTACACGATGTTAGCGTCTCGTCATGAGGCCTATGAGAGTCAATCCACTGGCAGAGTATGCTCCAGGGAAAACTCTGATCGTTGCGGACACCCTGTCACGCAGTCCACTGGCCAGCATGTGCGCAGAGACAGACACACACAGTGAGGTGGCATGCTGCGTGGCTAGTGTAGTAAAGGGGATCCCTGCGTCTACAAGCAAGATGGATGAAATCAGAATGGCGACAATAGCCAACGCCAAACTGCTTATAAAGAAAGGATGGCCTGAACACTTAAGCAATGTGCCCGTGGACGCGAGAGAGTACGTGAAATCAGAGCTATCAGAACACAGTGGCCTTGTCCTCAGAGGAAACAGAATTGTCGTGCCAAAGCCAATGAGAGGTGAGATCCTTCAGAAAATTCACGAAGGGCACCAAGGCCTAGTCAAATGTAGGGAGAGAGCGTGCTCATCTGTGTGGTGGCCCGGACTCTTTACGGTCAGGTGTGCTGTGAACTGAAAAGAACACAACAAAAGGAACCTCTCATCTCCACACCGCTTACGGAGCGACCCTGGAAGAGAATTGCAGTGGACCTTTGTGAGCACAATCACCACAACTACCTGGTAATCTCAGATTATTACTTCTAGAGATACTGCAGCTGCCCTCAACAACAAGTGCACAAGTTATACAAAGACTGAAAACAGTCTTCGCCAGGTTTGGCATTCCAGATGAGGTGGTGAGCGATAATGGACCCCAATTTTCAAGTGCAGAGTTCAAGGAGTGCGCGAGGCAGCTGGACTTGGGCCCGCAGAAAGACAGACGGCAAAGAAAATTCTCAAGCAAAAAGATCCTGTGATGGCTCTGATGAGCTATAGGTCCACTCCCTGCTCCACCACAGGCCTCAGTCCAGCAGAGCTGTTGATGGGGAGGAAAATCAGAACCACACTCCCCACTCTGGAGAAACATCTCCTACCCAAATGGCCCAGCAGGGCAGCTGTGAAAGAGAGGGACGGGAGGGGAAAGGCTAAACAGGCTCACTACTTCAACCGCCGTCATGGATCCCGGCCCTTACCCGCCCTGCAACCAGGAGATCTTGTAATCTCCAAGTTGGACCATGAAAAGTCATGGTCTTTGCCAGCGGTGATCTCAAGCGAGAGCACCACCCCGAGATCCTTCTTCATCAGGACGCAGCATGGAGCAGAGCAACCAGTGCCGGTTCCCCAGCCCATCCCAGCAGCTCACGGGGAGATCACAGGGACAGACACACTGACGGAGCCACCATGTTAGAGACTGCTCCCGTCAGTCAGAGTGTGGCTACACCCACAACTCCTCTACCCGGTCAGACTGTGACCAGATCTGGACGGGTGTGCAAGCAAGTCGACAGGCTTGACCTGTAGATGAGTGCAGATCATATGGCATAGGCTATGTGCGTTTCGAATAGCCATTTTCAGTTTAAGTGTTCATTTGATGTTATTGACATAACACTGAAAAGAGGGGGTGATGTCATACACGGTAGTCTATGATGTCATATACAGTAGTCTAATGCGCTTGCGCATATACTGGGGGTTATATGGGAGTTGGGGTTATGCATGTAAAGGAGACACACGGTGATGCATTAAAACCAGTTGAGCAAACTAAGAAGCCTCTATTGCCTTGATTTACAGTTCCGATGGTGGAAACAAAGTTTAACCCCACATGTACGGGTGTAGACTAAAGATGAAACCGTTGGCATTGGGTTCCTGCGTCGTGTTTTTCTCTCTGTGTTACAGAACATGTACATAGGGGACCTCCCCTTAAAGATCTAATATGCAAGGTATAGACTGTTCCCAATCAGCGGCACAGTGAAGAAGAGAAAGCAAATGTAGAGCACGGGCGAGCAGGACCTGTGAAGCGAGGCAGCGTGTGAAAGGCCACGGGCCGGCCGGGTGAGTGAGAGTGCAGACAGCGAGAGCTGCAGAGTTCAGAAAACCCTGTCTGGCTCCTTTTCTCTGCAGCTCTCGCTCCAGCAAACTGACACCAACAACCTCCATGCATTTTTCATGACCCGTGTTGGCTGACAAGCTCCCTCCCTCCCTCTCTCTCTCTCTTTCACTCACTTTCTCTCCTCTTCGCCTCTCACCTTTGCAGTAACACACACACACACACACACACACACACGCTCGCACATAAACAGGATCAAACACGCACCATCACACACTCTTTCACTCTCGACTAAGCTCTCGAACCGAGATCCTCAAAAACCATCGGTTTCACCAATTCACTCCTTAATGCAGAATGGCATTTCATTCTGAGACGACAGCCGAGGCAGAAAGACACCGAGGTGGATGAAAGAAAGTAGAAAATGAGGGGGGGAATAAATCTAAAGAGAATCTCCTCAGAGCATGACATTCTGTTAAGCTTATCAATAAGAGCTGCTGCTACTCTACGAGAGTAACACGGTACCTGTAACGGGATTACAGTCACCAAGAATCGGTTTAAAGATACTTTAAATAATACTTCATTGAAAACTATCTGTAATCTGTCTTTTGTGGTTGGGTATTGGCTTGAATTAAACATGCAGAAAGTAGAAAAGAGGTTCATAATGGTTTATTGAAGAACTGTTAAAATTACAGTCCTTAAATTGAAATAAATTATCCCTCCAACTTTGCACTCGATGGATTTCTGTGCCATATTAATAGTGGAGAAAAAAGAAAAGAAGAAGAAATCAGACTTCAGCACGGAGTGGCGAGCCACTGAATTACTGGTCGCTGCTGCGTGCAGGTAATCACTCATATTAATTGGATTAGCCCACATTTGAAAGCCCGGCCCAGAAGCCTGATGCTGGCTGGTTATTGTCATCCACAGCATTGGTCATGGCAACGCACCGAGGACGGACCCAGGCCGTTCAATTAATCTGTTAACAACTGTCCAGCAGCGTATTAAGGCCTAATTCAGTCCCGGGATAATTAGTTTGTTATACGAGGCCCGTGTTTACCGTCTGCTTCTCGATGCACTGCTGCACCCACATTACCACGGACATTATTGTTTACTTTCTAGGATCAGTTGCCCGTTGAGACCGGTTTGATTTATGTGCATGGCGCTATTATTTCCTTGCCTTCTCCACTGGAAGTTGGCACTTTGTTTTCCAGGTCGACAACTTCCCAAATAACTTCCTCGAGGGGAGTAGATTCATGACTGTTCATTTGTGGCAATGTGTTTCTGTTGTTGTTGAAAGAACAGTGACAGTATGTTTTAAATATATATATATATATATAGATTTCATGTTCTAGCAAAATGATAAAGTCACCTTAATGAAGAAGACCCCCAGTAGCAACAGAGGGAATTATAATGATGTATCTATGTTTTTTCATTACTGTGCTTTCAGAGCATACACTGTGTTAGAAGTATGCAAGGAACTTATTTCACCGGGGTGCTTTTTGTTTTTGTCACGATCACACATTTTTATTTGACAATTAATTGACGTACAAATAACTGCTGTTTATGTTAATTTTGTGCCGCACAGTGGCTCTGCTGTGTTTGGCTTTGCGATTATAAACCTAAATCCATGTTATCCACTTCAATAGCTGCTCATGGAAATGATGAGGTCATTGGCAAAAGGTTGACAGTCAATGTTCTAATAGATTGCGGTTTCACCTCTCACTCCACTGCGCACATTTGTTTTAAATGGCTTGTTTTAAAACTGGTGTTTTCGGTACATTAGGTCGGTTTACTCGTGAATCAAGTCATTACCAGGACGCTTGATTGTATTTAAGTTGATATGCAACGAGATATGACCTCACAGCCTCCATGCTCACACTGCACACTGAGCCGTTTCCATACCAACGTTTTTTATTTAAATGTGAATTATCGAATTAGAAAAGCTGGATAGAAGTGACAACTCAATCCAAAGATTATGCAAAAGGAACGCGGGTCCGCTTAAATGATTGCAATCAGGCAGATTTGTAATAATTGCGACAGGCCTAGTTATGATGGAGATAATGAAATAAGATGGAGGAAGGCCAGTTTGATGAAACGTTCCATGTAGCAGGGCACCGACACCCGACAGTTCGTCCTTTGACATGACGGTCGCCAGGCAGACAGCAAGTACACAGTGTGTTGTTGATGTTAATACCAGGATAAACCTTAATGTCATAGATATATGACGTATCACAAAATTCACAGTGTTTTGACTTGTTGACACGTATAGGTTAGGAGCGGCAGTATGATGCTGGCGGTGCTGTAGAGGAGACAATCTTCTGATGTGGTTTTAAGGCCATATTGCCCCCCCGAAGAACACTTGAATACTGTGTCGACCCCATGATTGACTGGCGACCTGTCACCCAACGTCCGCTGGGATCGGCTCCCAGACCATCTAAAGGATTAGCGTGTATAGCAAACGGATGACCTGTCGTCCTCGTACTTAAAGCTTCATTGACACTGAAGCACTATCGCACGTTTAAACTTCTCCCCGCTGGCTTGTGCTCCTTCTGAAAGGGAGTGCATTTCACTGGTAGGGCTGACTTTCCCAACTAAAACTGATGCCATGTTCAAGTCTGCTCTTTTCCTCTTGCTCTTCCTCTATAAGAGTAGAGCAGCTCTCATAAAAGTACAGCGAGTGTACGACAACAAGTGGCACTTGTGCAGCACGCCACTTGGGTCTGTATCCAGGAAAGGTCACGCCAAGATGCAGTAATAGCACATTGGTAGTTGGTAGGTAATGGTGTACATTTATGAAATATATTTTCTGAATGATTTAATGACATGACAAGGGGCATGTTAGCGATTGTCTCTTCAAAAAGCAGGCGGGTTATTTTCAACCTGGATACACACTGCTCTGTGTTTCTGTAACAGGCAGTACTTCAATGTTGTACAAAGCCACGACGTTATGGCTGCTGCAAAGCCAGAAAAAAACCCACTAGAAACCATTTTGAACTATGAAGTTATTTTAAACTATGATGACTAATGCATCTGTCGTGCATGTTTTCCAAGTTAGCAGTGGCTGACAACCCATTACAGATGCTCGAGTCTACAGAGGCTCGACCTACAGAGACTCGGCCTACAGAGGCTTGACCTACAGAGACTCGGCCTACAGAGGCTTGACCTACAGAGGCTCGATCTACGACCTATAGAGGCTCGACCTACGACCTACAGAGGCTTGACCTACAGAGACTCGGCCTACAGAGGCTTGACCTACAGAGGCTCGATCTACGACCTATAGAGGCTCGACCTACGACCTACAGAGGCTCAACCTACAGAGGCTCGACCTACGACCTACAGAGGCTTGACCTACAGAGGCACGACCTACGACCTACACTGGCTCGACCTACAACCTACAGAGGCTCGACCTACAGAGGCTCGGCCTACAGAGGTTTGACCTACGACCTACAGAGGCTTGACCTACAGAGGTTTGACCTACAGAGGCTTGACCTACAGAGGCTCGGCCTACAGAGGCTTGACCTACAGAGGCTCGACCTACAGAGGTTTGACCTACAGAGGCTCGAGCTACGACCTAAAGAGGCTCGGCCTACAGAGGCTTGGCCTACAGAGGCTCCACCTACGATCTACAGAGGCTCGATCTACGACCTACAGAGGCTCGTTCTACGACCTACAGAGGTTCGGCCTACAGAGGCTTGACATACAGAGGCTCGACCTACGACCTACACTGGCTCGATCTACGACCTACAGAGGCTCGACCTACGACCTACACTGGCTCGACCTACGACCTACAGAGGCTCGGCCTACAGAGGCTTGACCTACAGAGGCTCGACCTACGACCTACAGAGGCTCAGCCTACAGAGGCTCGGCCTACAGAGGCTCAACCTACAATCTACAGAGGCTCGATCTACGACCTACAGAGGCTTGACCTACAGAGGCTCGACCTACGACCTACAGAGGCTCGGCCTACAGAGGCTTGGCCTACAGAGGCTCGACCTACGACCTACAGAGGCTCGGCCTACAGAGGCTTGACCTACAGAGGCTCGATCTACGACCTACAGAGGCTCGGCTTACAGAGGCTCGGACTACAGAGGCTTGACCTACAGAGGCTCGACCTACGACCTACAGAGGCTCGACCTACGACCTACACTGGCTCGATCTACGACCTACAGAGGCTCGACCTACGACCTACACTGGCTCGATCTACGACCTACAGAGGCTCGACCTACGAACTATACTGGGTCGACCTACGACCTACAGAGGCTCGGCCTACAGAGGCTTGACCTACAGAGGCTCGACCTACGAACTACAGAGGCTCAGCCTACAGAGGCTCGGCCTACAGAGGCTTGGCCTACAGAGGCTCAACCTACAATCTACAGAGGCTCGATCTACGACCTACAGAGGCTTGACCTACAGAGGCTCGGCCTACAGAGGCTCGGCCTACAGAGGCTTGGCCTACAGAGGCTCGACCTACGACCTACAGAGGCTCGGCCTACAGAGGCTTGACCTACAGAGGCTCGACCTACGACCTACAGAGGCTCGGCCTACAGAGGCTCGACCTACAGAGGCTCGGCCTACAGAGGCTTGGCCTACAGAGGCTCGACCTACAATCTACAGAGGCTCGATCTACGACCTACAGAGGCTCGACCTACGACCTACAGAGGCTTGGCCTACAGAGGCTTGACCTACAGAGGCTCGATCTACGACCTACAGAGGCACGGCCTACGACCTACAGAGGCTCGATCTACGACCTACAGAGGCTCGACCTTCAGAGTCTCGGCATTTCAACATTTGGGAGGACCCATTGTGCTAATGATGCAATGGTCGACTCTCTCTTCCTTTGGTAAATAAAGTAATAAAAACCTGACGATAAAATATGCCGGTGACTAATAATAATAAATTCCCAGTGATAATGACAAGGGGGATCATTGACTCTGCTCTATTAGGTTTATATTTCACTTTTTTACCAACCAATTCTACAAATCAAGACAGAAAACAAGCATGCGATGTATACTGAGCTCTAAGTAAGTATCGGCCTTTAAATTAAATACATGGGATGAATGGTTGCACGTATTTTGCGATTGTTTTGCATGTCTGAGAAACAAGCCAAACTCTGTGTTTCTCATCGGCGTAAAAGACAAATGTTCTCAATATCTAACCGCGTCTACGAGTAATGCATTGCTTTTAAAGCTGAGGAATTGGCAGTAGGAAATACATAAGTAATCATAAATCACAGAACCAGAAAGAATGCCTTGAGGCAAGATGATGCCCCGCACACGCACCATCAAACTGAACTTGGAGATGTGCTGCAAAGTGAGCAGCAGCTCCACTCAATCTGCAACGGAGCAGCGAGTGTTTGTGGGGATATCAAGGTTAATGCTTCTGATGGTATCATCGCTTTCTCCTATTGCCAATAAAAAGTCTGAGACTCAGTGATGTTTGGCCAACTCAGAGGCTCCCACTATGCTCCCGCAGGTGTGCCGTGTAGGCCAAGGATGCACTTCACCTGCTGCTCCATGTTGTTTTGAGTTTTATGTTCTGTTTTCATATTTGTTGCTTTCATGCACTCGGTCGAATTGTACCAAATCACGCTATCTATCATTTTCTTCTTGGTTTTAAATGCTGCATTACAGTAAAGTGATTTCATTTCCTGAAGGTATCAGACTGTTCATTATTTGCCTTTTACATTATACTTATGATTTCAACTTTGTTTCTCAGGTTTGGAGAAAGAGTCAACGGTCAATCCTGTGATGACAAAAACAACACCCAGCTGAAACTACAGGCACACATCTGCACTGAAAAAATAAAAAAACGGAAAAAATGGAAAGCATATATTTTAAGACCGGTCAGCAGTCGCTGAAACTATAACATTATTTTGAGTTGATTGACTCTTTGAAAATTGGAAAAATAATCACGACCCATCCCTAGAAAGTAGTTGGGACAATGTCCTGTATCTACTAACTCGTATCTTTTTTTTTCCTAATTAGTTAAATCACAGGTCCAGTGTATCAGCACACTGCCCAGTTGAATTCATGGAGGGCAGATGGACAAATTGACAGAGCTAAGTTGGAAAAGAGAAAGTGGCTCCGGGAAAGCTGTGTGTCATGCAGTGTATAAACAGTGTGTCCCTGCTCCCAAACTGTCAACTCAGAGTTCAGGGAAAACAACTTTTTCTCACTTGTAAACTTTTTCCGTTGTCAGGTCATTGTTGAAGGTGTCAGCATGGTACTCCTTCCTGTAAGAGCTGGAAAGGCAAAACTATACCGTCCATGAATAACAGAAAATACATCAATAATCTGGCACATAAATACTAGTTATTCTTTCGCATCCCTTATAACTGAATGTTACTCATTTCAAATATATTTGAGTATTTATCCAAAGGTTTGCATGTTCTAATGAATTGTAATGACTCTTTCTTCATTTAATCCAGCTTCACTGAATGATCAATTTTATTATTTCAACTAATGCCCCTTTAAATATATAGATCGTATGTTTGTCTTATAGTAAGTTTGTTTTAATACATCTTCTTAAATATGTTTGTTGTCATTGTTGCAGCGCATAATGCAATGTTGTGTTTTTGTTCCAGGACTGAATCACAAGCACATAAACACATAATAAAATGTGGTCCATAGAGTCAATAATCCATTCAGGATTGGGAACAGCCCTTAAAAAAAAAAAGTTAATCAGCATAATCATAAAATTAAGTGGAGAGGATGGAGCAGTTGTTGAACAAAACTCCATATATCAACCGAGCCTCACTGACTGGAAACCAGACTAATCCACACACTATGGAGAGAGGTCAAACTCTTGATTTTATTTTGAAAATCAAAATGTGGGTTGCAGATATGGCTTGTTAAATGCTGGTGCATTCACCTTATTGTTATTATTAATTGTGTTATGTTGGAGCCTTGCATGCCCCATGATGGAAGAGGGATTATTGAGTGTCCATTTAAAAGCAGGATCCTCACACTACTCTGTGATCCCATTCTCTCACTTCCAGTTTGTTGCCTCTTCTTCTGTGTCGGTGCATATCAGGCACTGCGGGGGCTCTGACCCACCTGGGATCCCAGCGCTCAACTCTCTTGAAGAACACGCTCGGGAACAAACATCGTCTCGGCTCTCTCCTGATATTGGCGAGCACCCCTCAACCGTCACGTTTAACGTGCTGCACACCAACACAAACACAAGCGCACCTTCCACCCCACTTCTCAGCCTCAATCTGCTTCATCTCATTCAGGGCACGTCCTTACCCTCCGCTCCCCTCTCTCTCTCCCCCCCCCCCCTCTCTCTTTTCTCCCTGCTCTCGACTGATCAGGGGTCAGCCTGCAGTGTCTCCATTAGTCACGTCTCATTTCTCCCACCCTCCTCCCGCTCCCCGGCTCTGATCCGGGGTCAGGTACTGCCCAGGAGCCATTTCCCCTCCTCGCTGACCCTGCCTCTTATCTCTGTTAAGTCAGACACTCACTGGCGGTGGCCCTCTCATCGCCTTCTCTCCTCCAGCACACACACTCTGGCGGCACACAGAAGTCGTGACATTACACACACACACACACACACACACACACATATGAGTTGGACTTAAATTGGAGCCACCGCTATGAATCGAGTAATAGAAAAAGAAAAAAAAAGATATATACAATATATCTTTAGTTCTCCTCTGTAGAAAATGGTTGTATCCAAATGCATCGAAAATGGGCAAATCCTAATATATTCTCATTTTCGTCCACCAGCATTGAAGTCACATACTTCACCAGTTATTCGCAGCACCTGTTTCCATTCCACTTTGACGCATTTTGCTTCTATCGATACACAAACTTATGAAAGGTATATATCGTGTTTCTGTTTTTACTCAGGTCACATTTACACGCGTGTGCCGCCGTCGCATAATAATTTCACGTCGGCACACGACTTCACGGACAGTAATGTCGCACGCACGCATGTACACACACACACACAGACACACACACACACACACACACACAGCGGAGAAGACATTTATGACACAATTTGCCGCAAAGGCAAGTCCAAAAGAAGCCGCGCGGGAACAACTTCAAAAGCATTCGGAACAACTAACTTAATCAGACACTTATTATATTGTAATTCATTCCCATCTCGCTGCTCTGAATAATCACAGTGGCCACCTCGTCTGCCGGCAGCACGGAGCTGGAAAGCAATATAAAAGTAAAAAGATAACATTGACTTTACATTACATTGACTTTGGGATTGGTTGAATTTATGCATTAGCCATACCAGTGCTCTGCCCTATCAAAAGCATTCATATTTAAATTTCATAAAAACAAATACACAGGTATATAAACCGTTACTGTTCGCGCTTCAAATTATACAACGATATAAAATGTTGGCCTATACCGCCGAGCCCTACACGAAAACTTTAACGTACATCGCATCACAGGATGCTACTCAGCCAATCAAATGTGAGTCACAACTCCAGTGAGATGTGTACACGCACACACACACACACGCACACACACACACACACACACAGGAGAGTATGGAGCCAAATCCAGGCCAATAGTTTTGCTCCTTTGAAAAAAAGATTTGAACCTGAAAATTCAAGTTTTGGTCTTGAACATTGAAAAATTCAACAATGTATTCGAAATAAAAATAACTGTATGAAAATTGTTGTTGGTTTAAATATAATTTAGATTCAGTTATGTTTTTTTCCTTCGAATAAAATATATGTTTTAATTTTTCAGTAGCAGATTTTATATTTTCAACTTTCAATCTTTTCTTTACAGTTTCGAATCTTATTTTTTCGGGTTCAGACTTTTGGCAGGGATCTGGCGTGGGGGGGCGTGGTTTCAACTACAGGGGCGTGGTATCATGAGTGACAGCTTAACAAAAAAGGCGGAGGGACTGCCTCAACTACGTTGCCTTGAAATTATAGGCTCGTTCGAGATGAGCCAGTTCTGCGCACAATGCGGTCAACGATACTCTCACGAGAGCGAGGCGTCCGTTGATTTTAGAGCCAGGCGCCGCAGGAGCTCTCCATCGACTGAGTGGCCCAGTGCATGATGGGAAACGCCTGGCTGTCGCCACATCAGAGAGCTGATTGGCTCTTAGATCTGACAGCAAACACCACGTGTTGTAGAAAATCCAGGGCGAATTGTAAGTCTCTCTGTGGATTATTATTGTTGTATTTCACCTTTACATTATTTGTTGGACCATGGTATTAATAAAAAAAAAAAACTACAGTATAGTAAGAGCTGAACTGGTACTTCATTTATCCAATTTCCACTACCAAAAGTGGAAAAAAATTCCCGGGCTGAAAAGTGGCCCCACTCCGGCCCTGCATATATGTATATATTAGTGCTGGGTACTACGTGTATATATATATACACACATTTATATATAAATATATATATATATATATATATATATATATATATATATATATATATATATACAGAGCAATACCTCTCTTAACCTCCAGGCATGTGTAACCTCTGTGAGATGTCTCCTGGCCAAATGAATCTCATGGAGCTGGGCAGGCTCGTGGTAACAGCAGTTTATTCCACATCTGCATTCATGACAAAGGACAACATAGTACGGTCATCTCGTGTGGGCAACAGCGCATGCTCTGTCTATTCGTGTGCATTTGTAAATCGAACATATTTGTAAATTGTTCTGTGTGCATTTGTAAATCTTTGTGTTTGCATTTGTAAGTCTCTCTGTGTGCATTTGTAATTATTGAGACTGATCTGACCCCATAAGAGACCCTTAAACATTCTCCACACGGACAGTTCAAAACCAGCGTGCCTCATGTGTTCAGAGATATTAGAAGCAGCAATGTGAAGAAGCTCCACTACGAGACAAAGCTCAACTCTTTTGACAAAACGTACCCACTCACGTCTGAAATGAAAGCACAGGAAAATAAACCGAAGAGCCCAATATGACGCATTAATTTACTGTCCAACAATGATGTTGAAACAGAGAGGAGAATAGAGCTGAAACAAGTGGTTTAATAGACACAGATAAAGTCCCTGCACAAACATTTCTCTTTTTAGAAGATGAGAATATTATGGATATCGTGGCTCTTTTGATTGACATCACTTCACACCTGAATGAATAGGAAATTTAAAGCTGCAGGGCGAAGAGAATTCACATTTACATTTTCTAAAATGAAGCACTTTATTTGAAGATATTGTTCAATTGAACATTCTTTATTTGATTTGACCGCCCGACTTCTCTCTGGGACTAAACCGTAGCTCAAGTTAGACCTTACTGTGACGTTTGGACCTTTGCATAAGGGAATTCTCTTCAACCGGACCTCGTGAATATTAATTGAATACGCCTGCCCCGGGGCCTTCGGTGATGGATGATGTTCACCATTTTATGGACTAAGTGAGGAATCGATGAACTACCAAAGTAATCAATGTCAATTCATCAATAATGAGCATTAGCTGCAATATTTGTGTCTGGTACTGCTCTTGTGCACAGGAAGTGAATGTGTTTTAGGGTTTATAGATACGATCTTGTGCCTTTAACTGCGGTTCCTCGTTGCACTCAGTCCTTCCTGGTTCCTGGTTCCTGGTTCTCCTCCAGTCCGACCCTCTCAGCTGGACCTCCACCGAGCCAGCCGGGGTCGCTGGCGGCTAAACTTACGATGCACTGCATCAATACTCCGCTGTGGTCGGCTTCGGGGTGCCTGTGTGTGTCTGTGCGTGAGAGTGTTATGCTTTCCTTTTCCTTTTCCTTCCCCGACTCGTTCCTCTTACTTTCCCTCTCAGCCTCGAAATGGCCGACCTGTCGGAGGAAAACTAAAGTTGTAATAGTCCGAGTTTAGACTGGAGCAAATAAGCCCACATCCTGGACCGCATCACAGTCTGCCTGGCGGAGAAATTGATTGTTTTCTTTTTATTCTAAGGATTTACATTATGTAGATCCCGCAGACATGTCAGCACATGCGGCAATTTCCACTCGTCAACCGAATTGCTCGCCCTGATTGGCAATCTGTTCTGACATGGCTTTCTGGGTATTTTTTATTTCTATTTTGACGCCATGTGTCGTGTCATCACCGCACTTTGTCTTCTTTAAATGATTTGTCGTCTACGCGGCTGGTTTGCGCCGACTTAATTATAATAATCTTTTTTTTTTTTTCAACTGTTGCTCCCCCGGTAGCAATTTCAGCACAGCCGCTGTGTATTTTGTGGCTGGTTAACGAGTGCCGCTGCCATTTTATCATGATTTGCATTCTGTGAATTTTTATGTTGTTGTTGTTTATTTTCCACGTGAAAGAAGTCTTTCATCCGGAGTGGGTTTCATGCGAGCCCTGCTGGAGCACTGACGGAGAATGTCGTCTACGGGGCAAAGCGAAGCCAAATCTATAAAAGGCCTCTGGAGCGAACAGCCAGTGTTTTGAGTTTCCGGATTTCAATCGATAGCCCCAGCCTTGGTTCATTTTAATCATTCATAATCTAATCTTAAATGTAATAGTGGCTTCGGGGCGCGATAATCTGAGCACCTGGTCTATAAATGATGGCACGGCGTTAGGCCGCACGATGACGGGGGGGGGGGGGGGGGGGGGACGCAGGGGCACCGTTTCAAACGCAAAAAAAGGATATTTACCTGTATCACTTTAAATTAATGAGAGTAGGGCCCTCTCTCACGCTATTTATTGTTCCCGTTTTCGACTTCCTTCATCTGTCTCTCCAGTCAGCGTGCACCCCGCAGCGCTCTATAGACGGTGCAGCAGTGTGGTTACAGAGCCCCCCCCCCCCCCTGTCAAGTAGAACAAGCGAGGCAGAGACAACCACAGTGAAGCTGCAACCTTGAAATAAGCCTGTAACTATTCCCTCATCACCTCTCCTCCGCTCTAATGTGTTGTGCATGCGGAAAAGATATGAAAGTCTATCGATGTATTATGAAACAAAGCTGTAGCTTCTGTTGGGGAATGCGGTACAGTAACCACCCTCAGTGTGTGCACGTGTGTGTGTGTGTGTGTGTGTGTGTGTGTGTAGTCGCTTGTGTCGATTCCCTGCATGCCCAATGCTCCGGACACATTCCTCAGGTCTTGTGCTGTGTTCATGTCTGAGAGCAGAAATTGGGTTATTAAGCTTTACTCCTGAACCAGCACACGCTTTTCTTTTCTTTTCTTTTGACCGGTGTGTTTCTGTATCAGAGACACTCAACGGCTCCTCTCAGTAATTAGTCTCTGGATAGAGAAAGACAAAAGAGACAAAAAGAAAAGTGGGAAGGGATCGGTTTGGCAGGGGACCAGGGGGAAACGTAATATTAATAACCGCAACATGCTTGACGTTGCAGTCGGGTACAAATGTTCTTTTTTTCCGGGGATGTGTCGGTGAAACTCTCGGCCTCTTTCTCATCCTCGATGATGCCCAGTCAACATAACCTCCGGTAAAGTCCGTAAATGAATGTGTGTTGACACCAAATTTCAGCTGAGGCGCTCGAGTCCGACTGGATCCGCTGTTACTTTTTTACAACCCATGTTATTGTCCCTGTGAATTGGACAGATCTCACGTTTTCCTCCCGTACAGGAAAGAGCCCCCCCAAGACAGCTTGAAGGGCAATATTGTCTTCAATATAATAATATGCTGTAGCATGCCCAGAAACAAAACTAGTTTAGTATGATGGCCACAATCGAGGATGGTGCGAAAAGCCGTCCGTCATAGATGTGATAATCTTTCAGACGGCTCTTCCGGTCCCTCCTCAAAGGCACCCAAGGTGTTGGAACACACGAGTGGCGTGAATTGTAAAAAGAGGGCGCCTGTGACATGCCGTGCAAAGTGCTTTGAGTTGTCGGAAGACTGGAGAGGCGCTATGTGAATGCAAGTCCATTGACCATGAGAAGATTTCAGACAGCGTTTTAACAATCCAACAAGCACTTTGTTTGAGGTCTTCTGACCCCCTGACGGGTTTTCCTTATTTGGAAGTCAGGGACCCTGATTTTTATGGAAAAAGAGACTTCATCATGACATCATTTATGAATAAATAGGAGGAAAAAAACTAGGTTGTTGGCATGATCGAGAATACCAAACGTGGCCGTGCAAAGATGAGAGACAGACGCCATTGACGAAATGTGACAGGGGAACTCTCATGAGGAGGAACAGGAACTCTTATGAGGAGGAACAGGAACTCTTATAAGGAGGAACAGGAACTCTTATGAGGAGGAACAGGAACTCTTATGAGGAGGAACAGGAACTCTTATGAGGAGGAACAGGAACTCTCATGAGGAGGAACAGGAACTCTTATAAGGGAGGAACAGGAACTCTTATGAGGAGGAACAGGAACTCTTATGAGGAGGAACAGGAACTCTCATGAGGAGGAACAGGAACTCTTATAAGGAGGAACAGGAACTCTCATGAGGAGGAACAGGAACTCTTATGAGGAGGAACAGGAACTCTTATGAGGAGGAACAGGAACTCTCATGAGGAGGAACAGGAACTCTCATGAGGAGGAACAGGAACTCTTATAAGGAGGAACAGGAACTCTTATGAGGAGGAACAGGAACTCTTATAAGGGAGGAACAGGAACTCTCATGAGGAGGAACAGGAACTCTTATGAGGAGGAACAGGAACTCTTATAAGGAGGAACATGAACTCTTATGAGGAGGAACATGAACTCTTATAAGGGAGGAACAGGAACTCTCATGAGGAGGAACAGGAACTCTTATGAGGAGGAACAGGAACTCTTATAAGGAGGAACAGGAACTCTTATGAGGAGGAACATGAACTCTTATAAGGGAGGAACAGGAACTCTCATGAGGAGGAACAGGAACTCTTATGAGGAGGAACAGGAACTCTTATAAGGAGGAACAGGAACTCTTATGAGGAGGAACAGGAACTCTTATAAGGAGGAACAGGAACTCTTATGAGGAGGAACATGAACTCTTATAAGGGAGGAACAGGAACTCTCATGAGGAGGAACAGGAACTCTTATGAGGAGGAACAGGAACTCTCATGAGGAGGAACAGGAACTCTTATGAGGAGGAACAGGAACTCTTATAAGGCAGGAACAGGAACTCTTATGAGGAGGAACAGGAACTCTTATAAGGGCGGAACAGCAACTCTCATGAGGAGGAACAGGAACTCTTATGAAGAGGAACAGGAACTCTTATGAGGAGGAACAGGAACTCTTATGAGGAGAGCCGCCAACGAGCGCTGAGCCATGATACGAAATGCAAATAGAGTAGTTAGTTTGTGAATATAACGGGCACAGCTAATTCAGCCGATTCATTTTCGTTCTTCATCTCAATTGTCACCTAGCTCTTCATGCACTCCCATCCAATAGCAGAATAACTCCTGCTAACACTGCCAGTCTTTAGACGGCGGTCATCAGCCGATTTAAAGCCATGACGCTTCACTGACTAATTCGACAAACAAGACGATGAAATCTTTTATGAATAAGTCTTTGACATGGAAGAAGAGAAACGGGGAGATGAAGGGCGATATCGCCAACATCACAAGTCGGGGAATTCAATTCAGCATGATATTAGGGTGCGAATAATTGAGAGTGGGCTGTCCTTCAGCATGCCCGATCTCAACATCAAAGAGATTTGTCTGAAAATGAATACACCCTAATGTGGCTAATGGGAGATTATGAGCGTGTCCCGTTAGGATTCAACGGCGGCCACGCCGCTCCCGGTAATAAGGGACTCATGTCGGTCAAATTGTAAATTAAGCAAATACTTTCTCGCGGCTGTAATGACAACTTTGATTCCCTTTGTAGCACATAGAGAGAGAGAGAAATTAGATCCCTTGTAAAGACATCCAGGACATTGCCCAAGTAACTTTTTTCACTCCCCGGCGCGAGGCGGTGAGAAATTACAAAGATATTTATCGCTTTTCGTTTATTACTATAAACAAAAATACAAAATATATACAGTATATTAAAAAAACTCCTCTGTTTGACGCACGCATAATCGCGTCTCTCATTCCACGCAGATCAGAGGTGGGAATGGCTCGGCTCCTTTCGATTCCGATGGCTGCGATGCGATTGTAAAACAATTATTGATTCATCCCGACGCATCGACATTCTTATATACATGTTTTATTTGTTCTCACTGTGACTATCTGCAATTTTGTTTTTTTTTAAACACAGCGTATTTCGATTGAGTCATGATTGAAAAAAAAACAAAAACTGATGGATTTACTTCCATTATCTTTTAGTAATTCAATATTGGTAACAAAATAGAAGAGACAGGTTACATTTCCCGTCATTGCAAAGAGAACCAACAGGAAAATAAATGAAAACAAATATTCTGCCTGTAGCAGCGTCCTCGTAGCAAAAAACACAGCATTGTGATAGTCAATGAGCATTCAGCTGTGGTACAAAAACAACACTTTCTATGAACATGTGGTGAAACTACAAGTGATAAAGTACGTGTTTATGGGGACACGCGAGTCGCTGCCATCCGACCCGCTTTCCTCAGCGATGAACACCGTCGTCTCACTCTTTTGTCGTCACATTTGATATTTACGATGCGCGTTGGGGTGAGGCCCGAGCATACGAGAGCGCCATCGGTACGCACCGTGTACACATCTCACTTTTCCTTCCACAGCGAATGGTGGGCTAGCTGTTTGCTGACACACACCGCAGCAATTAATTGTGAACTCTGCGTGTCCAATGGAGCTGTCGATTAGCTACGTGCTAGATTTGCAGACGCGGCTCGCGTCGCGGAGGCTCCCGTGCGCACGCGGCCTGGTAAACAGGTCATGGAGTTAATTGGATGTAAAGCGTACAGCCTGACGCGTGACGGCAGTTTCATACACGCAAACCGTCTGCCGCGGAAAGGTTAATTATGTCTGTGAATTGCTGCGAGAGCGCTCAGGAAAAAGTGTAAACACGGTGATGGTTTCAGGGGGGGGGGGGGGGGGGGCCACATGTCGACCGCATCTCTATCGGAGATCGTCCACGTTAAAAAAAAAACCAGTTCCTGGACGAGATCCTCTTTTTGTGTGATTAATGGACGTCTGAAAGTGCAGTTAGGGTAAAAATGTGGAAGTGGCGCAGGAGCACAATCATTCGTGTTTCCGACAAGATGAATTGCGATGAACTTCCATCCCCGGATCAGTTTATTATCCGGTCAAAAACTTTAATTCGGCTAAATGCCGGGCAGCTCATGAACTGCGGCTCTGCGTCTGACCTGCAGTGCAGCGCTGAGTCACAAATCAGCACCTCATTGTGACTGATTATCTCTCCTTTCCCCCACCTTGTAAATACTCCTCTTCTCTTTGCTGACACCGTGACCTGCTGCTTTGATTAATTGCTGCCAAGTGAGCGTCCACTGTCATCGATCAATCAACTGCCCGCTGAGCTTAATCAGACAGATCCCAATGCATCCTATCCCAGTGATTCTGAATGGGGCTAATTGACGACCGTTCAGACAATCACCTCACTTATTCCACTTAGTCCTACTGGATCCTTATATTTATATTTAGAGAAGTGTGAGGCTGAAGAAGGGACCTTTTGCTCTGTAATATCTCTGTATACAACCTGTGTTTTAGGATTCAATTGTTCACTGAAGGAATACGTTGTTGTTTTTTTTTTCAAGAGCACAAGTGTTACCGCCAGCAAAAAGTTCTCCGGAGATCCTCTTCATTTTGCATTTAACTTATCTAATTTTTGTTCATCAACATCCTGTGGGAAACACTGGGCTGAGCCAGAGCCGAACCGAAATCACTTTCATTTTCTATACTTTATAAGAGCTGTTATATATTATTATTAGAGGTAAAATAAGTATTATTGTTATTATTCTAATTAGTATATCTAGATATGTAATGGAGGCTGAATATTTTGCAGTTTAACAATACACTTTATTGTCCAAAAGGACAAAAGTGCACCGCGACACTTAACCTAACTGGGAATGTAATGATTATGAATAACTCTGAATGGAGAGTAAATGGCCAGTTGTCAAAAAGAAATCAGGCACAGAAAGAAGAGAGCAATGAGAGAAAAAAGGAGAACCAGTGAACATTTCGTGACCTTCGCTCTTCCCGAATGCAGGCAGCGATTCTTTGAACGCGCCAGTGATCCGGAGCGTTTGTTTCCCCCGTGAGTCGCAGTCAGCACGCTGATGGAATCAAACATCACGCTGACACGGCTGTTAACGGCGTTAAAGGAAATCATTTTCACGTATTCAAAGCTTGAACATGGGGCGTCATCTCAGGTGTGCCTGTGTGTCTGAGTGTCCTGATGGAGGCGATTTCAATAAGAAGAGTGGACACACCATAGGGCACTCTTTTATGATTTTCTTTCCTACAAATTCCTGTGAGGTATTTCTGAAAAAAATGTATATGCCTCAAATATCTCAGCTCTATCCTAACACTTGGAAAACACTTACAATACCACATTAGGACTAGTAATTAACATATTTCACCTCACTTGCAAATTCATTTTAAGGTGTGAATAAGTTGGTCATTCCGCTGGCGTCAATTTCCCTTCAGAAAATATAGATTAATATGCTTATCTCTCTCTCTCTCTCTCTTTAATCCGTTTAGCAAAGATAGTATACAGAAGTGCGTTTGTTTTCAGCTGGCATTTTAAAAACACGCTCACAGGATGGAGGAGCGGTCAGTAAATCAACGCGCATTCTCTCGTAGTGTCACAAACTTTCTTTTATTGCATAACAGCAACAGAAACATAAATGAAACTCATCTTAAACAGAAAAAAAACTTGCTTTGTCTTAAATGCGGTTGAACAATAGTTTCCCCTTCCGCTCTCTTGCCAAACACACCTGGCTGTACTCAGGTGACGTCTACATATAGAGTTAACGCCCCCTGACATCATCATTGCATCATCGTCATCATAATCGTTTCAGCAACATGTCGACATGATCAACAGTATTTCATTATGATCAGCATCATTTGATATAAAGGCAGTAGCATGATTATAATTGACCCACATGGATGGGATAAGGCATAGTAAACCCAAATCAGTGTAATGGCGTCTACACAGGAGAGGGTTCACCCCACATTCATCGTATTAATGATGACACGGCCTGACCGAGGCGAATCCTATACTGGGCTCATACTGGTTGACACTGTAGTCCCAGTAAAGCTCATTATTCTGGACTTGGAGAAGCCGACCGACCAACCAGAGCATGCAGCTCCTTAGGATGAAATGGAGTGAAAAGAGGAGATCATTTACAAGGCAGATTAGGTTAAAGTGAGAAAAATAATAATGAAAACATTGAATTCTCAAAACAGAGTATTTGTCTGTCGGTTCAAATAGGAGGCGTTTAATTCAATTATCTCGTTCCCACTCGTCCGTCCCACTTTTCATGCTCATTGTTGTGGCCCTCCTCTCCTCCGTCAGAGGCACGTGGGCTGTTTTTTAATTACAGCATCCGTGTTGACAGAAGACAAAAAATATTAATGTCGAGTCTTAAGTGGGGTAGATCCCAGGGCACAAACATTTCTCATGTGTGTTTTTTTTAATTAATATACAGTACAGTAGCCCGTAAATGACTCCGTTTGAGCTCATGAAGCGACACAATTATATATAAAGTAGAGTCCCCAGAGTGTGTGATGGTTTATGTCGTCTTTGCGTGTGCAGCGTGAAACTCGTCATTTTAATGGACCGTCTGGCGTTTCAGTCGTAGAGATGATTTACTTTCAA
This sequence comes from Cyclopterus lumpus, assembly GCF_009769545.1. Classification (NCBI taxonomy): domain Eukaryota; kingdom Metazoa; phylum Chordata; class Actinopteri; order Perciformes; family Cyclopteridae; genus Cyclopterus; species Cyclopterus lumpus. The sequence continues at coordinate 5,694,130 of NC_046972.1, forward strand.
AGTTTCCCACTTGACGCTGAAAGAAAGCTATTTTTCTTTGTTGTACTAGTAACCAGTGCAAAATAAGCAACTGGACTAAGCCTGTGCGATGATAAGATTTGTTCTAATACATAAAATACAATCTTTTAATTCCTAATTTGAATTGTGTGTTTTTATGAAGAAAGAAAACACTATAAAAGGATAACATTTATAATTGTCTGAATTTTTTTGAACTAACTTTTTGCAAAAGTGGCAAAAAAGAAAATAGCCTGGAGCCCTGTAGACCAGCTGCTCTACTCAAACTAAACAATAAAGGGGTGTGTATTTGCAATTAGTATTAGTATAAAAAAGGGTTCAGGGATCTCTAAAACACTGAACCGTGAGTTGCACCACAGATTCTTCCGCTAATTGTCCTCCACACGGCGGCAGGTGAGTGCAGCGTGGGATTAGTAAGTAAACTGTCGGAAATAATTATTAGTTTTTAGCATTAATGAATGTTGTCTCGCTGATACCAACGTTAATTGTTTTTTTAAAACTTGCAAGTGGGTCAGAAACCTTAGAGCAAATGTTTACCTGCTGGTATACAAAAAGTTTTGATTATTTCAAATAATCAAATAACAACAAAGACTGAAGTTAATAATCCAAATCTCTGTGTATTCCAAATTGAATAATTCTTCTTTTTATTTGTTCTACATATACTGCAGCCGCCTTTTTCTTTAAGTATGTACTGTTGCATGGAGTATTCGCCATAACGCTGCACCTTGAACTTTGACCCTCTTGCTCATATAGCTGCTTTGCAAAGGATTGTGGGTCAGAATAGGCAGAAAAGGATGCTGGCTCGCCCTCTGCACAATGCGAATGGGTGCAGTCGGACATCGTGGTATTTTTATATGTATTGACATATAGTACGAGCTACCGGGACATTCTAAGTCTTTTTCCGGCATACTAAATGGTTGTATGAGTATTGGAACGCACACGTTTGTCAGTTTCTAGCGAGTGCCCTTTGGTGGCGTGCATGTGCAGCTCAAAGTGCTGCACATTATGGGAAGAACGCTCGCTTCTCAGCTACTTCCATCAGCAACCCTGGAAGAATATGTACGGGGCAATCCTTATTGTTGAGCCCCGCCAATATCTATGACATGTTACATGAGTATTGGTACTTACTAAAATTAAACCTTTATTGCTGGTTCTACAGTCTACCTTTTAAATGTTTTATCTTTCTCTTTTCTTTTCATATCCATGAGAACATCCCATTCTTCCAGGACTAAACAAACACAGGCGTTGCCTTTGTTAGGGAGGCATCCTTTCCCTAACTGGTTTAAACATGACAACCTTATAAAAAAAAACAATTGAAAGATATTCAAATTCAATCTTTGGCCCTGCATGTCTTTTTCCTGTTCGGATCCCTTTTCCGAGATATGAACCGCCGGCCCGCCATGTTGGGCCGATCTTACCTGGGCTGTCTGCAGGAGTCAAAATCCTTCTTTAGCCCTCTGCCCTTCACGGGTAAACCAGATCTCGAAGTGAATTCTGTGGAGTGTCAAACATCGCCCGGCTCCCATCTGTAGCAGAGAAAGACCAGGTGTTTCGAATGTTCTCCAGCTCGCTGTGTATCGAAACTCACCAGGACAACAAAAAGAAACAACCTGCACCTGTGTGCAATAATCTTTTGTGCGAGTGTCTGTGTGTGTTGTCCTTCTCGCTGAATCACACACACACACACACACACGCACACACACACACACACACACACACACACACACATGGCGCTTGTTTAGACTCTGTTATTGTTTCTTTATGTAACGCTGCTGAGCCAGAGAGAGAACGGGCCGGCGTACAGCGCAACAATACCGTGATGGATGAGTGTGGCTGCTGTAATTATATGAGGACCAACAGGTAACGGAGCACAGAGACAGAGAGCAGCGGCCTGCCGGGGGATGATAGCGTGGATCGGCTCTGTTTTGTTTTGTTTTGTTCTGCTGCTCGGGCACCGATACTGTGGCGAACACACACACACACACACACACACACACACACACACACACACACACACACACACACACACACACAGATTTGCTGAGTCGCCAGAGCACTTGTTCAGACGCAGCATGCATACACACACATCTACACCTACACACACACCTACACACACACACACACACACACACACAGACACACTTGCTTACATATGTATCGATGCTAAAATATCTCACACGCTTGGTCCAGTTGCTTATTTTGCACTCCGCATCGCCAATGTGGTCTCTAATAAACAGGTCCGGGGAAAATGAAGTCAGCGAAATGGCTGCGAGAGCAGAGCGAAGACGCCACTTCCAAGGTTCTCCCACTTGAGCGTATCACAGAATTATTGTCGCCGGCGATAGCTAACAGAGACAGACAGATTGAGGTCGTTACACGAGAGAGGCGGAGAGAGAGAGAGAGAGAGAGATAAACGGAGAGAAGATGAAAAGGCTTTAGGGGTGTGCCTCCCTGCTGTTGCAATACCGTGCTGCACTCAGAAGAAGGAGATAGGAAGGAGAGACATGAGAAAGAAGGGGATGGGGAAGGAAAGAGGAGTGTGTGGGGTTTTCTTTTCTTCTCAAAAGTAAGACAAACTGCTGTGAGATGTTTGGGACGAAAAGGTGGTGGTTTGAAGAGAGAGAGAGAGAGATGAAACATGAACAAGTGAAAGAAATCAGAGTCAATGTGTAGGAAGTAGTTGTATGGGTTTGAGTGAACTAAGAGAAGGAATAATTATGAAGCTAAAATTCCCCCAAGTCTGGTGCGCCGTACACCACCGGGAACACGCGGCCCTGCTTTGCAAGCGAATGTAGTTCTTCGGCGTGACGCTGTGCTCCGCGGGAACACTTCCTCCTGTCATGCTCACGTCTGCTCCACGCTGCAGGATGGCTTGCTCAGCGAGCCTTTTAAAGTCATCTTCACGTGGCACGCAGTCGGAGCCCCTCTAAAGCCCGGATGGGGGCGGGGAAAGTCTCCTCGTCGAATTATCAATGCCAAAAGATAAACAATTGCGTTAGAACGGATCTGTTTTAGTTGATAAGAAGTGGAAGGTTCAAGCCTATGTATATAAAAGAAATTAAGAAAAGTTATCTGTGTCTCACAAAGTGCATTTCTGCCAGAAACTCACATCGTGCGACGTGTGCTGCTATTGGCAGGTGCGCGTTTCCAGGGTTGAGAAAACTGCCAATGCAGTCTGAAGCTTCCGTCAATGTGCTCTTGATTTGTGCACGAACTCAACGCAAAGCATTTTTTAATTACCTCTCTGATTTGTGCCTCTCACAGGCTTTCCAAATGTTTAAGATGTCTTTTTTTTCCTTTCGTGGTTTTGGATGGTGCAGGCAGGGAAAAACAATACGTCTCAGAAACATTTTATTGGCACAAATTCAAGGTTATACAAAAGGTTTTTCATCTTGAGTCTATGTCTTGGTGACAAGAGAAAATGTTCACAACATTTTTTAAATGTTTTTAGTAGCTTTTGATGCAACTGGTTGTAATCACAATAGAAAGGGGATAGGAATATAAACTCTGATAATTGGAGATTTGACCCATATTCTACTTATCTGGGCTCCTTCACTTGAGGGGCCAGCTAACGTAACTATAAGGCAGCTAACAGCCTCACCTTTATCCACAATGTTTCAATGGCGTGGAATCAAACATGTTACCATGGATATCACCACAAGTGGTTTGCTGTCACGATGAACAGATTTCTCCGTCAGACATCTGGCATCTCACAGAGTCGGTGTGGTTTGATCCACGTAATAAAATGTATCTGCTCCGTGAGCTTTCAGTGTTGATCGACGAAAAACAGAAAGCCTCCGTGACCTCGAGGCGTGTCAGATCCCTCAATCTGGATCGATGTATTAATTCAGTGATCAACGATCCAGTATCGCCGATGCAAAGTGAAAACGTCCCTACACATCTTTAACATACGCCTTTTATTTTGAAATTCTGTTACCGTTTCAGTTCAAGCAGACCTCCCTCCCACACTTTAACTTTCTGCGAGTTGACATTAGTGTCTGATATCATCTCAGGCCCCTGGAATTAATCGAATTGTATTGCGGTGGACTTTGGGATATCAGCAAATATCCTCGCCGTAATATCGAATCACGTCGACACTTGTGCTTTACATCCCTACATCCTCTCACTCACCGCTGCGCTCCAGCTTCCTCTGACCCCAGAGCCGTTTGAAGTTTGGTTCGCTGTCGTTTATTAGCCCATCCTTCTCGCCGCACGCGACTTTGTGGTCCCGCAGAACAAGGTCGCCACTCTCATCATCATGCATATGTTCATGCACTAATCTCACTGCACCATAACAAATGAGCTGATTATCCTCACCTTGTCTCTGGATGTGTGTGTGTGTGTGTGTGTGTGTGTGTGTGTGTGTGTGTAGGTGTGTGAGTGTGTCATTGTGTGTATGGCAGAGACAGAATAGGCAACAGGAACAGGTGTGTAAGGGGGTACCGACACTCCATACATCATATTGTAGTAGGTATACGCACTCTCCATCACCCCCACCTCGCCCCCACAACACTACCACTCACTGGAGAGCAGCACGTACCCAGCAGCAATCCCCCCCACAAGTGCATTGATGCACAGACACACACACACACATACACATATACACATATATATCTACACGTACACACGCCAGCAGACGACAACCCCTGGAGCTCGACCTACATTGTGCGTCCTCCTGCCTCAGATCTGACTATTCATCACCGCATGGCACCAGTCCCCCACTGGGAGGGAGGTGGTGCATTGTGGGAGAAAGAGAGAGAGAGAGAGTCCGAAGGGGAGACGGAGGAGGGAAACGGTGTGGTACACTACGTGGTGTAGGACAGGCCGTCCTTTACACTTCGAGAACGATGGGCCCTTCAACATCAGTGCTGCTCTTTATGGACAAAACAGGAAGAGGGACAAAACTGGGACGGCAATGTCTTGTCTGTCGGCCCACCACTTTGGTCCAGGCTAAAATATCTCAGCAGCTATTGGAGAGACATTCATGGTCCCGAGAGGATAACTCGGGACTCTTCATCTAGCGGTCTGTAGGTTTGACCCTAAGCCCTTTGTCAGGGCTTAGGGTCACAAACTGCCACTTTGACTCAAGGATGAGCTGATTATATTTTGGTGGTCAAAGGTTGCTGTCTAATCTCCAATGTCTAATTGGATAAAATGATAAAATGATACAATTATATTTTGGACGGGCATGTATATGTATACTGCAACTTGAATGGTTGGTGGATACCATTCGTGTTTTATTAATTTTTGACCCAATCTGGAACAACTTCCCAGCTGAAGTGACAGAATCCCACTGGACTCAGCGACAAAGTTTAGGTCTGGTTTGTTAAGAAAAAGTTGCATATATATTTTGAAGTTATCACCATTTTATTCATGGTTCGATCCTGACATGTGTGCGTATATAACAAGGCTTGGGACTATAATTGGTCACCGTGTGAAAGTAGTCCGTCCACTCAGCCACCGTACGTGTGATCCCAGCCGGACTTCTCTGCACTGATTGGGGCATTTTAAAGTGAGTGCACAAGAGCAAACTACTGGAACCACACAAAGGACCCAAACTTCAGATTTTTGAAACATAAAGCAGATTGTATCTTAGCAATGCCTTCTAACCCCAATGCGTCAAATACTCGAGCATCGGTTTTGGACGAGGGGTGCAATGGATCATACAATTCACGGTTTGGAGTTTTTCGCCTCCTCAAAAAAAGTAAAACCATAAATCCTAAATGTTATCCTTTTGCTTTTTTATAATCACCAATATTGTTTTTTTCTTCACAATTTAAATGAGGACATTTTTTTAATAATAATAGTAGTTTAATGATGTATTATAAGCTGCTGAGAGCTAATGTTAGTAAGTTAATTACCTCTTTCTCAGCCCCCTTCTCACCTACATTTTCCAAGATTATATGTAAACACATCATGATAACCTTAAAGTTAACCTTCGCCCCATTATTTATTTTCACTAAACAGAGCCTGAACGCGTCATAATGAAACCGAATGGAACCTCTCTAGCCGTTAGCAAAGCTGCTAACCTTACTTGCTCTCCTCCTGTCGATTTCAACACAGATGTGTTGTTCACATTGTAACAAATTATCAGGGATTGGCTAAAAGAAAGCATTAATACCCATCTCCTGAAATTGTGTACTGAATGTTTGTGTATTTTGCATACAGACGCTAATCAGTGCCACTATAGCGCGACATAGCACTGGCCAAGCTACGGTATTTGAAGCATTGGGAGTGAAACCTGCTCGATCTTAGACACAGCATTACTTTCACAAGGAAACTCGCCCCTGTCAGTTGGATGAAAATCAAGCAGTACTGAGTGGCTTGAGAAGTAGAGTTTTTGGAGATATCGCATCTCCAATCATTTGAGCTCTATTTGTTGGGCACGCTGATTGCACTGGTCTTGACTGATTGCACTGATTGGAGAGTTTGAAGTTGATGGGATGATAGGATGGCGCTAAGCTTGGCGATAAGCATTCTGCAAGAAAAAAAACCTGATCCTGCTAGTATGAAAAAAAGGGAAGAAAACAAGTAGTTTTTTATGTAAGTCCCAGCTCAAGTAGTTTGATTATCTCAAGTGATTTGTTTCTGAGCCATTTCTTTTCAAAACAATCTTTGTGTTTGTAAAGAGCAAACCTCGATGTAATTGCAAAAAACAATTGATGCATTTGAATGCCTCTTCAAACTGACACATAACACATTATTATATTTCAGGGATGCCCAATGAAAGAGTTTCAGATGTTCTCTGACACACATGTGCATGTCACAGTTTCATTCATTGTGAAGACCAGCACAGGTTTACGGGTGGAGTGCATTGGAGACACAGGCTTTTTTCATTTGATTCCTTTTTTAATCTGTTTGAATATGAATGTATATATTATCTTGAGGGGGAAACAACTCAAAAAGAACAACAACAGTCTTGACTTGTAGACCCTGTATTATGTAATATAGCGACACTTACAGGTACCCTGTGGAGGTTTTGACCACTGACCACTATGGAGTAATGTTTTTAAAGGCAGGGCCCTTCTTCGTTTGTATCTTATGCGTCAGTAAAACATGGACGGTCTCCTGCACGGGCGTTCGAAACCCATCTCTGCCGACGGTTTCATGCTATTCCACCCATCAACAGTTGCTGGCAGGCCAAGTAACATAGTAGTGTACCAACTAAGGCGGGGAAGAAGACTGCCAGGCTATGTAAACGTGTGTAAACAATCCAGGTTACAAAATATTCTAAAAATAGGGTTCGCCAAGATTTTTATAATGACAGAAATGCATTTATCCTATTTGTTGTTTTGTAGGATATTTAGTACATCAACATTTGTGGTCATATTCTAATGACATAAAGTTACAAATTAACACCAATGAATAGCCACCAGGGACTATCACTGAAGGCGTTTTCTTCAATCGTCTAATTATCAGAACTCCTAAAATGCCTCTACTTGATCAGGATAGTACCACCTCCGCCCCACATTGAGCCGGGGTAAGCCCTAAAGAAGGGTAAGGGCCGGCTAACTGGAGACACGTAACGCTCGCTTGTACACGCTAAGTAAACGTCGGCGTCAGTCGCCTCTCGCCTTTCACTCACTCACTCAGGCAGTCGGTAAGAGAAAGAGATCTCAGTCAGCTGGACAGCTGCTAGAAACAGGTTTATCTCTCTTGACAGGTTGTGTTTACGACAGCCCGTTGCCCGGTACCAAACAGCCCTCTGTCCCCTTCCTGTTCAGACTGGAGCACCACACAAAGCTGAACAGGTTTTATTTGTTCTCCCTTTGAATTTAATGGAATGTATCTCTAAAATCAAGTTGAGCATTACTTTTCTACTTTTGTCTATAATGAGACATGAGGACAAATATGGGCTTCTCTATTGAAACAAAGTGACTTAATATGCAATAATCATATCAAATAAATCTACAGGAATAGCCCATAAAAACAAATTTGATCTGATGTAGGTCTGTAAAAAATGAATGAATAAATAAACTGTAGCCTCTGTCTGCATATTAAAAATAAGAGAGCTGGCTTTGATAAGACTATTAATCTCTGCTGCATTTCAGTGGCATCAGAAACGTAGACTGAATATAGCACAGAAGGCGTTGCATAATTGATCCCTCTGTTATCGCGGACATGTAAGAACAATATTTACGGCCAAGCAATACGCCGTTGAACCAAAATGTGCTCGTATCGCCCAATATGTGTGTAGAAACTCCACTTCTGAAAAACTGAACTGAACTGAATTTATTTGGCCACTTAGCAAAAAGTGACATCAATGCATAGCATGTATTAGCAGCATTGCAATTCACATACTGATTCATATGCGTCTGCACGCCACATGCGGATATTGTTTATTAGTTTCGTTTTTTACCCAAATGTTTTCTTTAATATTGTTACATCCGTGCAGCAGATTTCTGACACCTTTAAAAGTTTGAATGTAGCCAAATAAGGAACTCTTGAGACTTCTTAAGAGGCCAATGAGAGCTCGATGTCTTGAGAGATTTGAAGCAAGAATCCTCTTCCACACAACAGTTGCACACGTCTCCGATTTTTCACATGTGCCCCATTTTGTCTGTGCCAGTGTTTTGTCCTCAATAGGCCGACATGCCCTTGAATCTGCATGCGTGAGGTCCAATAAAAAGCCAGTGGTTCTTTTGTCTTCATTCAGCCTTCAAAATAGGTTTCTTTGATTGAGATGAGATAGATTCTTTTTAGCTTTTAGTGCCAGACACAATCTCTGTCTCCCCGTTTTCCCTCTGGATCTGGAGAGAGAAAAAGGAGAGCGGAGACAATTTTAATTGCTCTCCTCTCATCCACGTCTGCCCCACCACATTCATCAGCTCGTCTACCCTTCTACAGAAAAGGGGCGGGAGGGTGCCTGGAGAGTACGGAGGCGGGATTTTATTTTATTATTTTGGGGCAAGGAGGGATCCTCTCATGGGATGGGGCACATCTGGGAAAGGGATGGTGATTGAGGATAAAGGGATGAAGCGAAGAGATTGAATGTTTGTGTGTGCACGTATGAAACCGTCTGTGCGTTTTGTGTGTACATGTGTGTGTGCGTGTATGTGTGTGTGTGAGGAGTGTGTGTCTCATGGGGGGAAGGCTGACTAGCCGGGGCCTCAAATCCTCAGGGAGTCTGTGATTGGGAGGGAAATGGGGAATTGGGACTCGGGGAGTAGAACGTAGAGATGGAGGAGTGAGAAAAAGACAAGCTGGAGGATGGTAGGTCAGAAAAGGTAGAGGAGGAGGAATGAATAGGGCAAATTAATGCCGGGGTTGCAGCAAAAAAATCACAATTATGCAATGTGTGGAAAGACTAGGACCATTTTTCAAAGTCCTTGGCAGGAAGCTCTGCCTCGAGCAAAATAGCAGAACTGTCCTTGCAAAAAGCAAAAAAGTGTCTCTCCATTGATCAAAGCCTTTATTTCAAAATCATCAGACCAGAACTGTACTTTCACTTCTTTTTAATGAAAAGAGAATGTGGCCACAACATGCCACTTTTCTTCTAATAACAGGTTCAACTCAATGAGGGAGGCCTTTTCTATCTCTCAAAGAACTTCCCAAACACCAACATAGCCATTGATTCAAACCACCAAACTATTTAATGATACACACTAGAGTTCACATTGGATAACCGCCACAAGGTAGTTAGGTTGCTAGGTTCAAAGTTCGGTTGTTGAGCAACAGCGACTGATGGATTTTCTTCTTCTTGCCTGCATATTAGCTAGCCGTTTGTAACTTGAAATTTGTTCACACAATAGTATATGTAGAAGAAATTATGAAGAAATTAAGCCAGCAAATATTCAGATTCCCTCATAGAAATGTCACCCAGGAAGAGCTTGAAAACATTGCTTGCTGCTTCCGTGACCCGGCCCCGGATAAGGGCAAAAGATAATGGATTGGAAGATGGACGGATGGATGGATGGATAACCGATGATGTAATTTCATCACTTGCTTAGTCAGACAGCGACAGACTTCAGCGGGATGGCTGGGTGGCTCCAGCTTTGCAGCGGTTCAGCCTAAACCAGACTTCTCTTTTCTTCCTCTTTGACACCTTTCCTGGTTCACTAGGCGGATGAGGAAACAGCGCCAGCACATCTGCGTAACGCTGCTGCTGTTACAAATTACAAAAATCCACCAAGTGCAATGCTTGTTTTTTCCATTAAGACAACCGTCCAGAGTTTTGTCGAGAGCTGGAGGCGTGATTGAATTTAACAAAGGCCACCTCATTATTCTCTATGCAGGAACCCTGTAATTTTATGAACTGGGTAGTGTTTTGGCACATGATGAATCTTAAAACTTATAGATCTGTTACTCTGACTTGACTCCCTGCATCATATTTCATTGTTTCATCACAGTTGGTAAACCCTTTTGGAGATGTCTGAAGGATTTGATAGTACCACAAAGTGTTTGATGAACGGTGATGAACTCCAACCTGAGAACTGTCCACAGAAATAAGAACTCGACCATGAGCAACTTGGCCGTATTTTCTTGATCAACGCATCAGTTATTATATGAATCGGAAATAGCTCACAGTCGTTATAATTTTAGAGCAATAAACTAGCTGCTCTTAAAAGATCTCTTTGGGATGTCTAAGAAATAGGAGGGCAGAGAGAGACCATGGGGAGGGGGCAGAAAAGAGGGGGAGAAAGGAGCAGTGGGGAAGGGGTGGGACTCCCAAAGGTGGCGTCCCGAATGCTGAGAGGCCTCAGAGGACCATGGGATGATTGTCTGTGACCTTCCCCTTCACTGTTCAAGGGCATACTCTGCATGTGTGTGTGTGTGTGTGTGTGTGTGTGTGTGAGTGAAGGTGTGTGTGTGTGACTGAATATGTGTGCCTTAAAGCACTACAACAGTAAGTTGTGGCATGGCAAAGTGCATGTCTGCATTTGTTTGTTTGGTGTGGTAGTGTTGAGGGTAAGTGTGTGTGTGTGTGTGTGTGTGTGTGTGTGTGTATGTCGTAATGGATTGTCGACAAGTGCTAATAATTTACCCCCGCTGGATTTAAGAGACACAAGCCTTCTTGTTTAAACAGCTTGTGCGTCTCTTTCCTAACTGATCTTCTTTATTTCAGTAAACCAACATCTCATGTATATTTCAGCAGCTGTACCTAGAGGCGGATGACTCAGCCAGCGAGGAGGGGCGGAGCAAAACACACATTAAAACACAGAGTGGAACAGTGGAGCACCAGATTAGTCCTCATTATGCAGCATTAATCATCTTTAATCTGCTCTTAATCCAATATCTTTACCTCACCTCATTAATGGGCCATGCATCAAGACTGGATAAGTCTGCAAATACTGAGAGATCTCAGGGGGCCAGGGGGGAGGGGGGGGGGGGGGGGGGGGGGTGGGGTGGGGAGAGAGAGAGAGAGAGAGAGATGGCTGGAAGGGAAGGTGAAGGCCGTGGTTGTAGATTTTGGAAATAGCACCACAATTTTTTTAGGGCCCTGTCAAAGAAAAAAATTATTCCACACAGTTTTTTTACACCTTGGCGCCGGCGACACGGGAGGCCTGATGTTTTTGGGTCGTCCCCTTTAACCTCTGTCAGTGCGTAAGTCTGTCCATCTTGTCCATTATTGTAAATGTAATATCTCCGGAACGCCTGGAGATATTTTGGCACAAACATTCAGCCAGACTCAAGGATGATTAGAATTTGGAGGTCAAAGGTCAAGGTCCCTCTGACCTCAGGTCCAACCCGTTCCTGTGAACGCAATACAGTTAATGTTAAGCGAATCATCAACATTTTATTTAAGATATCTAAACAAATATATAGCTTTGACATTTCACACTACTATTTTTATTATTATTATTGTTATTATTATTAATTTGCATAAACACTTCAATAGTCCACCTTTCTGTCCCTAGTCCTTGTAATTATTGAAAAGGACAAATTTAGTGAAAGAAAATGTAATAATTTCTCAAATTCTGCTTTCATTTTTTTGTTGGCATTTAGCCTTTCGAAAAGTAAATTTGCACTGCCGTTAAAGAACTGCCTCCCGCTTTCAGCATATTCCACCTTCATGAAGGTTCAAATGTTTTGTTGAAATGCTTTCAAAGAGATGTTGATTCAACTTCATGGTCATCGTGGAGGCTGCTGCTGTTGAACTATATTGCATTAAGTAGACAGATGTATCTTTTATTTTGTCCATGACATCATATTCATATGAACTTCAGGCTGTAAATAATAACCACTATGTTATAAAGTATGAGTGACATTCATCAGGCATTTTAGGAGGCCCGCATCTTGGTTCCACGGTGGCTGCCGAATGTATCTAAAGCAGAAATGTATGTAAATACATTCATATGTAAAAATATACCCATGAATCCTTAACATGATTTGTGGTTTTGATAGCAATAATTTAAACACGCTTCTGTAATCAGCGCTTGTCAAATCTCCATGAAATTATGAAAATAGCAGACTAAATTAAGTATTTGATTATCATTTTCTTTGGTGCCTATATCCTTTTTATAGCCTTATAATCTCTTTAATTTAGTCAGGAGATAATAGCTCATGGTAACACTTCAGTCTAGAACGATGGCAGGTCACTACATCATTATAGGCAATTACACAAAGGAAGAAAAGTGGTTTATTTTTTTTCAAATTGATATCGCTGGATATATTTCAAATCGTGTATCTTAAATAAAGACAACTAAAAAGAGAGCGTTAAAGCTTTTCTTGCTTCTTTACCAACAAGGTTTACTAACCACATATTATTAAAGCCCACGATATGGTCATTTAAGAAGTGTGTAAATGATGTATGCGAGTTTCATTTAAGCAAAATAACGCTGAATGAGAATGAAAGCTTGTGGGTTGCACACGCCCCCCTCCCCAAATGACGTGTAGCCTCACATAGACAACACAACTACTGTGTTGAAGTGCACATAAAGTCCTGCATTTCCAGGTTTAGCAACCGGGTTAACATGAACTGTATACAGTATGAGCACTCTTACCCCAAAGTAAAATGCAAAGGTTATGTACGAAGCATTCTACACTTTGGACAAAGGAGAGATTTTAGTATTTTATTTTCTATTCCCTGAATCTCTCTTCAACTACACACCAGATATAGCCCGGTAAACAGTCATTTTATCAATCAATATATCAATAAAACCAGATTATGACTGAATCCAGCTTGTGGAAATGATTGAATCCTTTTCTGAGGAGTAATCCAAGTTCGACTTGCAGTTCATCACTTTTGTAAAACTACACCAGTTTCTTTTCACCAAGAAATGTTTGGTTTGGTTCAACTGATCCCCGGTGCATTTGGGCTAGTGTAAAAGCTGTCAATCAAGCTCTGGTGCGGAATAAAAACCGGACGGGAGACTTGGAAAGTAGGGTCCATGTCAACGTCCAAGTGGTCTGAAAATAAAATGGGCAAACGCATCATTTTGTATGCTTTATGTGTTTTTTTTTACATGATTTCAAAAGCTAGCCTAGTAATCCATCTGCTCTGTGTAAACTGCTCAGTAAAAGATGTTACGAGCAATCTGTTCAGCATCAGCAATGTTGAGATAAATCATTCATAAACTGTGAGAGACGCTCCCGGTGATCGCATGCCATCATTTCATCTCGACTGTCGTATCAATTTTTTATTGCCGTTCTTCTCTGGCTTTAAGCAGGCAACAGGGGGCGCTAGAGAATATGTTGCTCTCACCAGATCGACTGCTGTTCAGGCTGAACTCTATCCACCTAAACCACTCACCGCTTCCTCCAGCCGACGCAAACAAACCTCTCACCTCATCTTTTATTACATCGTCGAAATTAATCTGTGTTTATCGGAACATCTGGTTTGTTTTCGGGTGTCACACCACTTTTTTACTTTGAAAACATTATGAAGCAGTTGACAACAGGCATATTTTTATTTTATTTTTCCTTACATAATTCTGGCAGTTCAGTTTATGGCTGCTTTACATTAGAAAGACGGCACACATTGACATTGATAAGTTGCAGTCAAAATGTATGCGTGTGCTATATGCACTTTGTTGCACATTATTTTTATGTCAGTTGTCAAATTCCGTGAAATTGACATCACAATGGATGAATGAATACATAATTGACCCTTCGCTAAGCCCCCCCCCCCCCCCCCCCCCCCCCCCCCCACCCGCTGCTACTCTTGTCAAGCTGTCAGAGCAACCATGAAGTCCACGCTCTCACTAACTGCACTCCCTAAGTAAATATGACCTAATCTGTGATTTGATATATGATCCGAGGGAATGTTTTAAAAAGCAGACAGAAGGGTCTAAGATATTCATTTGCCTCTATGATATCAAACAGATAAAGATAAAAGCCAGGTGGCGAGCGAGAGAATCAAGTGAATCATTTGTGGAAGTTCAATATGTTGAAAGGTAAAACCGGGTAGCATTAAGAAAATGTATAGTGTCTGTTCATGTTCTCACTACGATACAAGCAAAAACGTGTGTGTGTCAGTCTGTCTGTGTGTGTGTGTGTGTGTGTGTGTGTGTGTGTGTGTGTGCGCCTTTCAGAATTCTAAATACAGCATCACCTTGAGAGTTGCTACCTGTGTTTCCATGGGAACCGGGTCATAGGGAATTCACCCATCTGCTCCCGATCCTTTTCATGCATTTATGGTTCATAGGCAGAAACAGAGATAAGAGAGCGGCAGAAAGTAAACTGGCGGGCGAGGAAGAGTAGGATCAAAGGAGATGAAGAAATAGCTCAATCATTTTCGACAGTTGAAAGCTCTGTCTATTTCAGTCAGTGAGAGAGAGAGAGAGAGAGAGAGAGAGAGTGAGAGAGAGAGAGAGATGTCCAAAAACCTCATGATTATCACTTCGGGTGTAAAATAACTGCAGAATAAATGCAGGCAATTGAAGGCCACCCCTCAAGGAGACGTGCGTGGCTGGGGGAATATGTGCCTCTGCCCGTGTGTCTTTCAGCTTCTCTGTCGGCTAACCTGTCAACACTAAAGAGGCATCTCATCCAGCCTCCGTATCAGCTCGCCTGCCTGCTCCAAAAAGGGCTGCGTTGGTGGCGGACAAGAAGCAGAAGCGAAGGCGAGGAGTGACAAAAGCACGGAGCAAAGTCGAAGACAAATGGAGAAGCGAGGCGTAAAGTTCCTGATGGAAGTTATATTTAACATATAGTTATACTTTTTGTTCGAGTTGTTCCGATAAAGTTTTGGAAATGTCTCAGATAAAGTCAAAACTGCTGAATTGGGTATCAGGGAGTACACAAATCACACTCATGTACACTAATCCGGTTATCATACCATTTAATAGCTCATTCACGTTGAGGAACAACAACAACAACAACAACACATGTAACTCTCTCCCCGATCCATACATCCTGCCCGAGCCGGACAGCTCATATGAAAGCTAGTACAACACACCTGTGGTTAAACACTCTCATACTCACCTTATTGTGTTCACTGATGATGCTAACCTGTGAACAGACATACCGCGTTGTAATTGTCAGATGTGCTAGTTAGCTGTTAGCAGCTAGTAGGCAGAAGTACATCCTACAATATGAATAATGGAGCTAACCGCTAACGTATGGAGGTGGCATGGAGTTACATTATGGCGCGTTGAAGCTCTATTTAGTAAAAAGGTAAATCATATATTATAGTTACTATGATGTGTTTAAATGCACTCTTGTAAAATTAGTAACATTATAATTTTTAACTAGTAATACCAGTGGTCCTTGGAAAAAGGCCCTTTACTTTTTTACTTCACTTTTTACTTCATTTTTTTACTTTTCCGGCCAAGAGTCTGTGTAATTAAAACCCATGGTTGGTTTTATATGTGTTTGGCTTACCGGGAAAAAAGGGCAAGCGTTTCCCTCCAGATGAAAGTTCCCAAGGTAACTTGATGTATGTGCAAATGTGTTTACAATAGCACAGCATATGTTTAATAGCTTTCTTAATTTTGACTGCAAGGGAACCATCTGACCATCTGAACATTGGCATTAGTGTTGATGATGTCTGCGTTCACCTCTACCGTTAATAACTATGGAGTATTTTTATCTGAGTTTTATTATGGTTGTCACCTTGACTTTAGGTAGACGTGTCCTCAGGCTCGGGGGAGTAGACAGGCTGTCCTGAGGAGCACAGACAATACAAAAACACTGCAAATGTATGCCTTATTGTCCCATCAGGCTGCCAGAATGTCTGACGCATACTTCCTCGAGCAGTCATTTGCTTGGGTTAGTTACGTTCAGGCAAGCTAGCAATGCTGCTCCAGGAAAGTCGGTCAATCGGTTTGGTCCAGCCAACAGCTGTTTGATTGACAGCCATGACTTTTTGTACAAATATTCATGGTCCCCAGAGGACGACTTTGGTGACGTATTCCTGATCACCACTGGTCATCAATGTTTTCTCCACAGAGCTATTCTTAACAACTAAAGGATGCTGTTGCTGCACTATATTTGTTTCTTATTTTATTTTATTTTACAGACAATCATATCCCTCCCATGAAGTTGTAATAACTTTTGTTATCTTCTGACTTTTCCTCTCGAGCCCACATTGGGTCACAATTTTTTTTTATTCAATAATTTGCTTTATGACCAAATACATCAGTTGTATCATCCATTTAACCAGTAAACTCTGATACTGCTAACATGCTTAGTGAAGATGATGAACACGCTAAACCTAAATTATGTATGCTAAAAATAAATTAAATTGTCACTCCGAGCCTGTTAGCATGCTGATGTTAGACTTTAGCTTGGCGGTTCTTTTTTGTATGGGTGAGGAAGTAAAAAAAAATTATGTATTAGTATGTCCTGCAAACTTTTCCGCCCAATCAGATAAATGATGAACATGTTCTCCTCTGAGGTAAGAAAAAAGACAGAAGTAAAAATAGACAAAAACACTGACAAAAAAGAATCAAGCCAAGAACAAACATGGGGCATGTGTACCCTTTGGAAGAAGAAACAATGAAATGTTAAAAAAGGATTGGGGGAGATCAGCGATGTCATTCACCATTACTCACTACTTGACAGACCGGCTCTGGATTGGAGGAGCTTTCCCTGGCTTCCCTGCGCCTCTCACACAGACATTCACCCTTGGCAGCAGGCGAACTTGTGAATTTCTTTTCCCAGAATCCCTTGCACTTCTTTTCATAAGCCTGGCACCGTTTCAGGCAGCATGTGATGATGTCAGAAGAGACATTTCCTCAAGTGTTGTGTTCTTGGAATCTTCTTCTCCCTCTGCCTTGCTCTTGCTCTCCCTCCCGGTGTCGTCTCAGTGTCAGCCGTGACCTTCTTGCTTTGCGGCCTCATTTCCACTGCAGCTCTGTAAATCAGTATTTTTATGTTATGTGGCCAAACGTATGTGGACACCAGGCGCCAACCTCAGGGTCGATAAAAGTTCTGCCAATGTGGACATACCTTAAACATGCATTCTTTCTAATGGCCATCAGGGGGCGACTCCTCTGGTTGAAGTCTGATTGTATCGACATCTATGAGGAAATGACTCTCACTCACACTGGATTTATTCCCTCAGTAAACATTTTAAACATGAGTTCATGGTCTCAATCTGTCTTCTTCAATACAGCACAATGTTCATTCAGTAAATTATGATCCCATTTTGAGTTAAATAGACCATAAAGCCGGCTATGCTACCCTGTGATTGACTGCCTTCAGTCTTTGGGGGAAGGGTCTCAATCAAAACCTTGCTCCAGAAAGTTTCTCCCAACAAGAGCATCCCGACGGTATTGGCGAGAGGTTGAGGTCAGGTCCACGCCAAACTGGGAAAACCATTTATTTACATAGCCCTTGATGTGTGCAGGAGGTCGGGATGTGACGATTAACCAATGCAGAACACTGATGAAAGAGTCAGAGACGCTGCTACACATGACATAAGCATAAAGACAGATCCTTTGCAGAATCAGAAGAACATTCGGAAGGGGAAACTAAATGTATGCTATGGGTCATATTTTCAAGTAAAATTGTCTGTGACGTCCGTAGACGTGGCTTCAATTTCTGAGCGTACGCAACCAGCACTCCAAACAGAGGCAGGATGTGCAAATGCATAATTGAAAGCAATCACATCTCCGTCCTTTATAATATTTACAAATTCAGGAGGATGACACTGACTCTTATGTAATGTTCATTATATTGTAATGTGCGTCCTCTTTAGAGACTAGCTATGAAGTAATCCAGTGTATCCCTGCATGTTTACTACTGTATATGCGTATATGGTCTTTAGTTGGGGAAATAAATAATTGATGTCACTCTCATGATTAAAAGTACAAAAATTACATATTGAATCACAGCTGAAAGGAAATGTGTTGACTGGGCTTTAAATTGTAATATATTGTAATTATTGTAACCACTGTCTCGTTTTTGTGTCAGATTAAGGCCACCACGTCCACTTATCAATATAATATATGAGGAGAAACTGTCATACAAACGCATGCCGAAGCGAGAGCATTTCCCTTCATGATAGCTAAAGGGGCCTAGCTCGAAACCTTGAAAAGCAGTACAATTTTGTCCTTTTGTCATTTTTTGGGTAAAGAAAACACCTCTCTAACTCGCCTTTCTTTGCTTTTAATAATGCCATTCATTCGTTTTCTGAATCCATTTTCTTTCAGTGGGAGTTTCCCGGCTCTCCCTGCGTCTCTGTTTCATTTTCTCTCCTTCTCTCGGTCTGGTTCTGCCTCTTATTCTGCAGTGAACACTGCATTCACATCCTCCCTCTCTCCTGAGCCACATCCATATCAGCTGTGTGTGTGTGCGCGTGTGTGTGTGTGTGTGTGTGTGCGCACGCACTGTACGTGTGTGCTTAAGCCCTATTGTATGAGTACATGTGTAAATGTCCCCAGTGCATCACTCTGGGCATGTGTTGATGCTCTACAGTATATGGCCCTAATCGCATCCCCTCACTCTTTTCTTCCAATCTCTCTCTCTCTCTCTCTCTCTCCCTCTCTCTCTCTCTGCTTTGCTATCTCTGCCCTGATTTGGTCTTCTGCGAGCCGTGGTGACCAGCAGAGCAGAGAAATTGCCTGTTATCCAGGGGGTCGATTCTTCATGGGGTCCCGTAAATTGCTTTGTATTGACACCCTGTCAGAATAGGGATCCTCACATTTACCCCAAGATGAGTTGAGGAGACTCTCCCCAACAAGGGCCCATGCTTTCCTTCTCTTTTTGGAAAATGCCCGATACCAACTGCTGGAATAATATCAGGATGAGGGGACGGCCGGTGGCTGCTTCAGAGGGTGCCTTGCAGGATTCATCAACATAAATTCAGAATTAAAAAAAAAAAGTTTTCTTTTTTTTTTAAAGCCAGTTGGAGTAAAGGGCTGCGGGTAATTCAGATGGAAGTCCACAGTGTATGACCCTTGACAGCTCCAGTACCTCTTCCTCGTCTTGTGGGAGGCATTTCATCAAAATCCATCATATTAGGATGACAGCTATGGTGGCTAGCAGGGCTCACACAACCCACAGAGGGTGTGATGGATGTGATTGTGAACCACCCACACGGTGATGGAAAGGAGACGTTTCTGGTTAGTTTTGCAACAGCGTGCCATCTTTGACAGGCGTCACTTACATGTGTTGGATAGTTTCTTTTCTGGTTTTTTTGTGCAGTGTCTCATAGCATTTGCCTGTCTTATTATTTGCCTGTTACAGTTCTGCGGGTGTGGACAATGAACTTGTGGCTTTGAGTTGGTTCAGATGTAGTTCCAATTAAAGTACATGTATGCACCTCTGAATACAATCATGGCTTTTATGGTTACTATTACATTTCCAATCTGTGTGGGGATATAAAGAATAAGGTCCTGTGAAATACTTTTTATTTGTATCTTCTAATTTTCTTTTATTTATTGGCTCTGATCAAAAGGTCTTTGTGGAAAATGTCTCAAAGGGCTTTTTAATAATGTATTGGTATTTACAAATAACCAATATTTGTAAGTTGTTTATTGTTGTTATTTCCTACTTTGTTGGGCTGGCTACAGCACAATACAGTGGCCGTGCGGAAAATAATTACTTTTTCAAGCACATAGTCTTTCATTTTAATTTCTAAAAGCTGTTTTCATAATTCTTCAGGAGAGAAAGTGACCGTTTAGATTTCCAATTTGTGATCAGTGTATCCAATAACGCCCATTTCAAAATGTACAACAACGTTTGGAGCCTTGAGTAGCTGCTGGCTGAGTGAGACCAGCCGGTCGGCACACAATGAGCCCTTATCGGCATTGTAGAATTACTCTATAGCTTTTAGCTACTAGCTAGCAGACGGACATGACAGGTTGGTCCAATTTGCTCCCTAGATAAACATATATTTGTTCATTTCGCTGCTCTGTACATGCTTGTGTCTACCCTTCTGTGCTTTAGTATGCAGAGTCCGTGATGCAGGTGCACTAATGGGCTTCTGTGTTTTTGTAGTTCATGATAGGAAATGTTCTCTAATGTGATTTCAGGCCATTTCTTTATGTCGTCCTCCCGGTCACCGGTGGCTGATGGATGTGGTATTGTTAAACTATCCGATCGCCACAGTGTAGCTGCTAAATATTAATCACTGTTTACGGCGCTTCTAGCTCTAAACCGGAAGAACAAATAAACAAAGTAACAAACGATATTTTTGCCAAAGTCTACATTTTATTTGATTTACAAATTTAAAAATGCAATTTAAAACAGTTAGACTGTCTATCACTTAATTAAATATGTAATGACATGTTGCTATTGAACAATAAATGTGTTAGTGCCATCTGATTGACAATATCCTCAAGCTTACTATGGCATTCCTGTTATGACATTTCTTGGTGCTTATTGCCCGACGTATATACCAATGCGATATAGTTGCAATATAATCTTCCACGCTGATGCATTACATCACCAAAAACCTTCAGTGAATCGTTGCGTTAGATTGTGATTACAGTTTGCTTGCAATCATCCATTTGCACAAAAAACATTTGCACTCACTGGAGTTTGATTTAGCGTCATATTGAATTGCAACCTCCACATTTTATTTTATTTCTGGAATATTAATATGTATTCAGAACAAAACTCTTAGCCGCTTTTTGAATTTGATCGTATGACCGCGGAGCTTTCCCATTCTGTGCGTACAACATTAAGAGGATGTCATGTGGGAGGTGGAGTGGGCCCAATAAGGCTCTCAGCGTCACTCCAACACTGGCCCTCTCCCCAATAAAGACTGGGACAGCATCCAAACCTCCCACCACACTTTGTCTTTGAATGTTACTCAGCTATACAGCACAAGTGTCACTCTCTCTCTCTCTCTCTCTCTCTCTGTGTGTGTGTTTGGTTTTATATTCTGCAGTGAAGTGTGTGCGCATTAAGTGTGTGTATGTACGAGAGAGTCTAAGAAGGATGGATTTAAGAGGAGGTGAGAGCTAGAAAGTGTGTAATGTGTTGTGATAGGAAATCCACTGGGAAAGGCATGAGGAGCTCTGCATATCTCATAACACAGACACACGCACACCCACCAGCTGGCCATTTCCTCCCACTTTTTATACGTCTGTCTCCTGTGAAGTGCTGCGCGTCCAGGTGGTTCACCCTAATCCAAAGGACACCCTGGAGAGGCGCCCGCTACCTTCTATCCCTCCTTCCCCCTTTAGAGAAAGACGGGATCACTGAATGTGTGCGTGCTCTCCTCTCCAACAAAAAAAGAGAAATTGGGATGTATT
Organism: Cyclopterus lumpus; assembly: GCF_009769545.1. Classification (NCBI taxonomy): domain Eukaryota; kingdom Metazoa; phylum Chordata; class Actinopteri; order Perciformes; family Cyclopteridae; genus Cyclopterus; species Cyclopterus lumpus. The sequence continues at coordinate 5,715,735 of NC_046972.1, forward strand.
GGTTTAGAAACAAGGATGTGGTTCTGTTGAAAATGGTGGAAAGAGAAGAATCATAACGGGTGAACATGGGACAGGAGCGCGTGATGTGGAAGAGAAGGGGCATGTTGGTGAAGAAGAAGAAGAAGAAGAAGAAGAAGAAGAAGAAGAAGAAGAAGAAGAAGAAGAAGAAGAAGAAGAAGAAGAAGAAGAAGAAGAAGAAGAAGAAGAGAGGTCAGGGAAGGAGAGGTGGGCTATTCTTTGATGTGAGCTGTTGGTCCCTTCTCTCTCTTCTCCACTCTCCTCTGCTTCCTGTCTGGATATTGCAATACAAAAAAATCTGCAGGCTGGTTGGCAGCTCTGGTTGGCAGCCAACCAGCAGGCGTTACTGCGTGCGTGCGTGTGTGTGTGTGTGTGTGTGTGTGTGTGTGCGTGTGTGTGAGTGAGTGTGTGTAAGGAGAAAATAAACAGAGAAAAACTTTCCGTCACACACTTTAGACTGCTAAACTTTTTTCGAAAGTAATTTCGTCTCACATTAAGCCTGATATATTCTATTTCTCAAAGTGCCATTTTTTGCCTGTCATGGTACAAAAAAAAGAAAAAAGAAATTGTCTTGTCTTAAACAATATAAAAGAAAGCCGAAAATGTCATGTCATTCAGTTTGGATTAGTTATGAAAGGAGATGGATCACTGCACTTGTACCTAGAGAAAAAGGGTGTAATTACATATTTGTTCTGCCGCTTCAACAATACTTGTACTATAATACTTGGTTGTGAATATTTACTTTGGAGAGTTTTAGCTTTGCGTGATGCAAAAAGTCATGGTCAAACCAATCTGAGCAAGTTATTTAATACCAGCAAAGCACTGTTGCATTGAAATCCATTTATTTTGAGGGGTGGTTTCTTGGCTCTAGGTGGGCAGTAGGTTGGCTCGTGGGACTTTTGTTTACTGTATTCAACTTTCTGGTGTAGCGTTGTGAACTTCTGTTACTGTGTGAGCCGGCGTCACCAGTCCACCAGATAATCAATCGCGGGTGGCATCGTTTTCTCAGATGAATACAAAAGAAATGTCTCTCCAAATTGCGTGGCCATTGGGGCGACCTGCTCAAGTAAAGTCTATGTACGGGGAAACACTGCATTTGTATGGCACATATCCCATCTCTTCACTCTTTTACATATTCCATATCTTCAGAGAACGATCCCCCAGGATTCAGTTGGGGATGTAATCTTTGGGAATCTCTTGACTCAACTCTATTCTGAATAAAGTCTTCGGAAAAAAACAAAAAACAATTCGTGATTCAATAAATAGAAGTAGGAGTAATGGTTTTAGGCTATTTCTGTGCCAAACCATTCATTTGTGTCCGTAGTCCATTAAATTGCAATATGAAACATAGCTGGCAGTTGATTAAACTACTCTGACAAAACAGTAAAAAAGCAGAGAAAATAGTTTGAAAGTATTCAGCTTTAGTTGTTTCTTTCTTTTTGTAATTAACTGCATTCATTTGCAAGTATATAACAGTCTTCTGCCTGTATGAGACTAATGAAAGTGCAATTTGCTGTCCAAAATGTACTGAAAAAAAACAACAACAACGGAGACATTCTGCTGACGTTAAGTCTCCAACAATGGAGAATAATTTAAAAATAATAAATAAAAGTAATCTTTATCCAAAACGCTGTGCGGACGAATGAAACAATGAAACCTTTGTCTGGTGCTGGTGGAGGCGATGATTCTTGACAACTACATGCCAGATTGTCAAGGCGTTCTTTGTATGTACGGCCCCTGGAGAGTGAATCCATGTTTCTGATGACCTGCTGACCTTTGGTTTTGCTCAAAGTGGTTTTGCTCAAAGTGTTTTGCTCAAAGCCACAGAGGACACATTCTAATGTTGTTGGTGACTATGACTTTGACTCAAAGGCCAAATACAATTTCCACAGACATGCCAGAAATACCAAAAACAAAATGGGCAATGCGGTAACACTTACTGAGCACATTCATGCTCCCCAGAGGATGAAACCTTTTGTCTCAATGACTACGTTTGCGTGAACCAAATGTTCCAGCTTTTGCCCTTCTTTCCAAAAAGACAATATTCCAAATATGCCGTTGACGTGGCTTATGAAGATGAATATTCCGCTGATATTCCCGTTTATGTTCAGCCCGTGCATGTCGTTTATCACGTCAAAATATGAAAAAGTGGAAAGGCAGGAGGCCGCCTGTGCCATTTAGCTTCCTTGCATCAAAATATGTTTGATGTTCTCCACCGGCGGTGGACTTGTTGGACCGTGCAAGCACGGCCTCCCTCTTTCATTCCTTTAACCGCCTTCTTGAAAAGGTCGGTTAAAGGTCGCCAAAGTTAAGGTTCCTGTATTTATCGAACAGTTAAAATATAAAAAAGGTGTGTTTGTGATTTGAAAGAAAAGTGTATTGCTGAGGAATAGAAACGGAAAAGAAGAAAAGAACGTGGTCGTTAACACACTTCTATTGGCATAAAATAGTTAATACCACAAAAACAATCGGATTTCCTTTTCTCCCGTTGAGCTGCAGCTTCGGCATCAGGCGGAGATTAACCAAAGCCATTGAGTTTCACACTCCGCAGAAGGCCTTTTCATAAAATTTCAAGCACCGCTCGAATGTTTTTCATCATCGGGTGTTTACGTCGCAAAAAAGGTTTCGAGCCCGTGTCATCAAACTTTCTCTGGCAATTTCCACCGCTCTCCAGAAATTGGCCGGAAAAATAAAAGCTGGTGGAAAAAAAACAAAAACACAAAGAGCATGTGAACCCATTTAGTGTGCCTTCCCGAGGTACTTGTGGCATAAACGCGTCGTTCCCGGATGGTGATGCGCAGATACGGAGCGGCGGCAGTCTTGGCCGCGGTCCACCTCTATTTGTAAAGGTCAACATCTCTACTTTAAAGAAAGGTCCCCCTGCGGTGAGCTGCAAAGGCCTTCGGAGAGCCAGGGAGAGGTGAGAGAAAGAGGGGGGGCCGGTGGGAAACCATCTCCCTCAGTACAAAGTGCTGCTATTATTCACGCGGCGTGTTGAAATATACTCCCCGCAGACCCCGAGATGTGTGTTCCCGCGGGGGACTCGGCTGGAGTCAACTCCATTTGCAGCCTAGTGAAGAAAGTGTAGCGGCGCAGAGGCTCATGAGGCGACGCCTGGCACACAGGTGTTAAATGCTAAACTGCTGGCACCGGGCCAAGTACGCACGCAGAGGCAAACATGCAGCGCAAACATGTGAGTGCGCTTCAAGTTGGGAACACATCCACAAGCTACACACACACAAATTACTTGTAATGATCATGGTTGCAAATCCCAGAATTAACAGCAGGGCTTCAGACAAAAACTACCCAAGAAAATCTTTAATTTCCTAATCATTTGAATTGTGTGTTTATACAGAAATACCCACTACAGATGAAAATACAAAGTAAAAGGAAAAAGAAAAACGATGTGTATCACTATCACGAAATGGCTCATTAGGCGATGGCCAGCGAGTCATCTCTAGAGGTTATTTGAGCGCGCCCTTTTTTTTTTTCTTTCTTCTGATGCGATGCGGGATTCAAAACCGTGAAGCGATCTGAACGGTGTGCTGGTGATCCGTTGCACACTTACAGACGATCAATCGGTGCATCTCCAATTTCTTGACAGAAGCATGAAAGTCCAGCATAAAACTCTGTTGAACTTTAAAAATAAACGTAGAGAAAAAAAATACAAAGGCTGACAGCTTCGGTTGGATTGTTGAATGAAAGGGTTCTTCTTCTTCTACAGCAAAGAACACCATTTGGTCAATCCCTGACCACATCAGAATTGGCCATTTTCAGTATGTTAGGTCTAATAAAAGCATTTTTTAAATATATTTATTTAATATAACTGTAGGCAAATCCCCATGTCACATCCTACAACAGCTGTCATGCATTTTCTTTTTTTTCTTTACACACAATCACCTCCCAGACTCATGGACACACACATCAGCCGCATCACTCTCACTCCCCTGTCCTTCACACAACTCTCCCATTGGGCCCTGTCACCGCGAAAGAGGGACAAATGAGAGACGAGGAAGACGGAGAGGTGTGAAAGTCCCTGCAATCTCGCCCACTGTTAAATCTTTGGTGTTCGAGTTTGTGTGGACACTTTGTCTCGGAGCCTGTCTGCTTGCTCAAATTGTGTGCCATCTTATTCATCCCTGTGTGTGTGTGTGTGTGTGTGTGTACGCGCATGCGTTTTTGACAGTGTCCTCGTTTGCCGGGGTAAAGGTCTCCCCAGAGACCGACAGCGACGGCGCCACTCCTCTCCGAGGTGTCAGAATGTTGTTTCCTCCCAACAAAGTGATGACATCCTGTCTGAGATTCCGACCGCCCGCGCGGATTCACACCCGATAGAGCCGACAGGCCTCGGGCCTCGCAACAAAACAAAAAAGAAGAAGAAGTGGGCTCAGGAATAAGAATAACAGCCACGTCTTGACGATACGCGTCCGCAAACTCAAAGAATATAGTATCATAGAAGACGTCGAGCCCGGTCTGCGCGCTTCTGTACTTTACTTCGCCACACGGTACTTCCAGGGAAATGTCCTTTCTTGTCAGGCGAGCGCCGCAAACACTCAGTGTGATATAGCGGCTCAAGGTCCTACTTAAGTAGGCCCATTAGAAAACCACTAGAGGAGAGAAAATATTGAGATGATGTCAAAGTAGAATGGCTGCCTCTCACCGCAACTTTTTCCGTGTCGAAAAAAGACATTTTGAAAGCCTCATTTGCAAGCTAATGCACTGCCGACCTGCGATGGATGTGTCATTTTGATTCAATCGCTGTCAGTCCGTGGCCCCGGCTCATATTAACTGCCTCTGTCTCAAAAGGCAGGTGTTCATCTGAGGGCTCCACTGTGTACCGACGGCTCGCATTCACCAATCATATCATATGGCGGCTATGTTTGATCGACGGCGTTGTCGTGATCGCCGTTAGCTCTGTTAGCACTGTTAGCACTGTTGTCGTAGCTTTCCCCTCGTGGCTGTGTTAGCACTGTTACTGCGTTCCCTTCACCAGCGTCAGTCGCCTCTCACGCTTCACTCAGTCGGTCAGTAAGAGAAACAGTAGAGGTTTTGCCACGAGAAGAAACGTTTTTTTGTAAATTTCTGGCAGCTCAGATGTGCCCGTGTATCTTTGGCTGCGGCCATCTTCAGGCTTGAGTCCTGGTAACGGCTACAAACGGGCAATAATCATCTCAAATCAATTACAGCGATAGCCCATAGAAACAAGTTGGCTCATAAAGACATTAATAAATAAATATTTACACAATGTAGTGTATACGCGTGGTCACAGGGAGATTGAGTGACTGTACATATTGAAACTAGCAAGCAAAACTTGCCACCTAGTGTTTAGCGAATTATTCTGCCGCCCAGACAAATATGTTATGTTTGCTGAAAAACAATACAAAATAATCGCAGATAACTCCTGTTATGAAATGTGCGACACCGGTTTGGACCCAACTTTTCATTCACATCCCTGCCGACCCTTCATCAGAAATCGGTATTTTGACATGTGAACCCCGCCAAACTCAAGCCACGTCAGTTGTTTACACACTGAGGCAGGTTGACTGGGTCTCCTCGGTTTGTGGATCACTTTTCACACAGCTTGTTTGTTGATAAATTATTGATAAAAGAGAACCGCAGAAAGTAAAGCCTGCATGTCGCTGGTGAATACGAAATGAAGTCAATGTTGTGGTTTCGGAATAAATTAAATTGCGCTTCAAAAGTGAAATATCAGTAATTACTGAAGTCAGATCTTTATCTTCATAGGACGGGGGTGGGGGGGGGGGGTGGGTGGGAAGCCAGAGGTAGCAAACACACACACACACACTCACACGCACACACACACACACACACACACACCGTTGCTATACAGCAAGATTGTGAAATAACTGTGAATGTCTTGTTTTTATTTTGAAGAAGCCACTAATAGAATCACACACTCTCCTGTAGATGCTTCAGCACTGCAGATGAATGTTTGAGCCGCTGCACAGAGCAGTTTCCCCACACAGTTGTCACAAAGAGAGCGACCTTCTCAACAACAACAAAAAAAAAAAAACAACTCAGACTGGACACTGGCGACATTCCTGGAAAGAATAATGCACTTCCACTTGCTTATTTATTATTTCGCAGGCCCTGTTTGACTCCATCTGTCTGTCCAGATAGTCAAGCGTCATGTTGGCTGTAACTTTAGCAAAGCTTTATTTAAAGCTCCTCTAATTTAAATCACATAAGTACCATTAAGTAATCTACGCAGTTTCTTTATTTGGAACTAATTTATATTGTCCACACTTTGGTAAATTTACCTTTTGCATTATTAGAACCCATGGGGATCTCAATCTTTGTGCCGATATAGCAATTCATTAGAGATGAAATATAAAAATGAATGAATAATGAAAAGAACCCCATTTCCTTCATGAGTTTATTATCATAAAAATCATTACCACTTTACACCTACTTATGAAAGGCTAATTTTCTCCAAATCTTCAATGGAAAAAAACCGTTTCCGTTTGAATTCCTTTGGTGCGCTGTCTGCGCTGTCTGTTTCTCGCAAAGAAGGGGCCCTGTACCACCCTGCCCCCCCCCCTCAAAAAAAAAGAAAAGGGAAGAAAAAAAGCAAGTACGGAAAAAGATTTTCAGAGACGAGGGCGTGAGAATCAGATCTCATGCAGGTGTGTCCCTCACCAAGGTGCTCAACAATATCTAAAACATGTGAAGTGGTAATATATCAAAGGTGTTATTGCTTTTGGACAAATCTCATCATTCGGTACAGCGACAGGCATGTGATGTTCCTCAGCTGGTCTGATGGCAGGAGACCAAATAATATCAGCTGTGGACACAAAGCACTTCAGTTGGTGTGAAAACAACAAGCATAACTTACATGAATTTTCCTACAACGTTGTTGTTCACCGATACATTTTAGGCAGATTTAAGACAACAATATTTGTTTTGTTTCTTAGATTTTAAAGCATCGTGAACTAGCATGTTTTTTTAAATCCTTCTGGTCACCAGATGTAGAAGACCAAACTGCTTGAATCCCCCGTAAAAGTATGTTTTTCTCACTTTAATAAGAGCACAATTTGTCATTTTACATTTCCTCTTTGGGCTGCAGTCCGGTCAGAACATCAGAAATCAAGTTCATGCTACTTTACCTCTTCACATTTTGATTGCTGTATGTTGCAATAGTGAGCTTATTTCTGATCTGAGGGGAAACCTGGCTTTGTGCACTCGCATCTCAAACTCACTTGATATTCATGCACTTAGGCATGTATATGTGTGATTTACTGTATATTATACGATATTTATGTTATTATAATATATTTCTGATATGTATATTGTATGTTTACATTAGATGGTATTTATATATCATATTATACTGAATATTATTATATTATATATATTAATATATACATATATATATATATTAATATACTGAATTATATGAATAAGATGTCCTTATTATGTCAGTGTTGAAATAAATGTTTAAAATATTTAACTACAAAGTAGAAATGCGTGTTTGATACTTTTTTTGTTTGCTGAAATTGATTGGATGGACCTACCAAATAAAAATTCCACCAGCCGCCACCGTGTAAATGTAAGTTCAAGGTCTAAGTCTTCTTCAATACAGCATGATTAGTAAATTATGGTCCCATTTAGACTAAAATAGACCATAAAGCAGGGTATGCTTTAGGGGTTGGCTACCCTGTGATTGACAGGTCGCTACCACTACAAGAGCCGTCTACGGCGTCTCTACATCACTCCTCCGCAGTACAAATATGGTCACTTTCGCTCACGAAGACGGCAATGTCCAAAATCCAAGATGGCCAAACATTATTAACTTTGCTAATAAAACCACAGGCCACAAACCGATGGGTGACGTCGCCACGACTACGTACAGATGGAGCTGCGACACACGCTCACCTGCCGGCATACGTACGTCATAAGCAGCTCACGGTCACTGCCAGAGGGGGGAGAAAGTTAAGACTATCTATATTCCTGGATGATGCATGAATTATGACCTCTTTTTACAGAATTATTGGGGGATAATATATGATGTAAAGAAACCCTTGTACCAGGGACGATGAAGAACGAAGGGCAGATTGCAGCAGAAAAAGAGGATGTGGTGGTGGAGGTGCAGGTTGTTTGCTCCACACCGAGATTGCAACTTCCATTCTTTCTTGCATTACACATATTTGAAAAATGTCCAATAAATCAAGGCCTTTGTTAGAAACGCCGCAGCCCCACATCACAATCAAACAGAATCGATGTGTGCCTGAACACAAACGCCCTTTATACAATATTCAGCGCTGGTGGAACTGCAATATCCACTTTGTTGCAAATGTAAATAGGAATGTTTAATTTATTTGAGTGTGTAAATGCGCCATAGCATTCATGCATGCGGCACTCATTCATATTTCATTCTTATGAATATGAGAATGCTCCCTAGTCTCCGATGTCAAGTTTGGTGCCATCACTGCTGGCGTGCGGGTGGTTATGTGTGTGTGTGTGCGTGTGTGTGTGTGTGTGTGTGTGTTATTAATAGTTGAGATGTCCTCCAGCTCTTGGGTCACGACAGTCAACAATAAAGAGAATGACAAAGACATAAAAATACATCATATGGGGTTTGGAAAATGTATATTTCTTTGGTGCTGCTGTCGTAACATCTCTGTAATTTACAAAGACAATAGAGTGAATATTTAATCCTAAAATTCTGTAAATATTCCATTCAGTTAATGTTAGTGTAAGGCTGACCGAATGTTCAGACATTTTGAGGCTCTGACATATATATATATATATATATATATATATATATATATATATATATATATATATATATATACATATAAATAAATTGCTCTCTATATAGTATAGTCTTAAACAATTCTTTTCTGATTTGCTGCAATGTTATTAATGTATCTTTACAAATAAAACTATATGGAACAATTAGGGGAAAGAGTGCTATTAAAGCCAGTAAGTTTAGTCATTTTAGTGTTTGTGAAGCCAATGGAGGAAATTGTGTTAATTTGACTTCAAATGATCTCTTATGTCAAAAATAAGAAAATGGTTTCTGTCAGTGTTTGATCCCATGTGTCTTTTTGTGTATTCTACCACTGGGGTAGAGTTTAACATTTCCCTTTGAATAGACACAAGTCCCGGTCTACTCCCCGGTTCTATATTCTCCACGAGATTTATTTTTGTCGAGTCTCTTAAAAGATAATCAGCCTGTCAACGAGACGCTTCATTTCAAATGCCGAACGTCTCGTTCCACAACGTAACTCGATATGATTAAATTCCAGCATGTCACACTCGAGCGGGAAGTGACGCGGTTCAACCGCCAGCCTCTTCCTCGATACATACACACAACCTGACAAATACGCAGCCCGACATGAGAAATGTGAGATCGATACAAATTGATCACATGTGTATGAAAATTCAATAATGTCGACCCTTCTCCCGGAATCTCAAAAAACGCAGTCCCGTTTTTTTTTTTTAAATTCTTTGCCTGGATTCACTGCGATATAGATTGCAGTCATATTTGATGAACAGACCTAGTGGTAACAATGGTGTCCCCCTGAAGGTGCACTGCATCATATCCCATTGCTGTAGTGGCCCGGCTCCGGGAACCTTTTGCTTTACAATTGTACGTTTATTCGTTAGTACAGGACACTATCACCCAGTGGGTGCTTTTACGTTATCTCGAGGCAGTGTGAAATAAGAGCCAGCAGCAGCTGCTACCTGAAGAAACATCTTCACCATTTGAATCTCATTCCTCCAGCATATGTTTTTTTTTTTTTTTTTTTTGCCACGTACGTCTCCATTCAAGCCTACTGGCTTCACTGTGACGATGGGAACTTTTTAATCCGGGTCTTTTTAAAAAGAAAAGTTGGCCTGAATTTGGCTTGACAGCAGCTCCGGTTGGGTAAACCGTGCAGCAACGGCGCCAATAACTTTAGCTCCTATCAAAAGTTTCCCTCATGCTGGAGAGAGAACTTTTTCCTCCCCGATGATCTTTTGCCTCCTGCTGTCTCCATCCCTCTCTCTCTCTCTCCCTCTCTCTCCCTCTGCTTGGCTGGCAGCAGGCAGCGATGCAACCTGAGTGGGCAGAGTAGAGGGAAGGGGCAGAGGCCAAGGCAACACAGAGCTGATCCGAGAACAGCTGCTGCCAAGGTAAACACACAGTGAGAGAGATGGGAGCTGTGGATGTAAATATAGAAAGATTATGGTGGTTTGACACGTATCCCTACCAATCTGACTCACATCCTGGAGCATTAACTATCTCGATCTGCTCCGTGGTGGTGTATCGCTGAAAGGAAGAAAAAAAGAAAATAACAAAAATCCCCCAAAAAGTTCTTCAGAGATATCAGATGCAACCGTCTTTGAAATGGAACGGATACTATTTTCAGGAGTGCAAAGAATATGGAATAGAAATAATTTTAAAAAAGTGAACTTGGAAGTCAAGTTTGAGCTTTGAAAATATATCTTGCATCTGGTACATAACATGCAAACCTTGGAAAATCTCAAAAAAAAAACCTGTCTGTAGCCCAATACGGACAAGATTAGCATCACAGAGGGAAGTGGGGGATGAAATATACACTGCGTACATACAAGATATGATCTGTAATAGACTCAGGAGAGTCTATAGTACGTCAAATGTCATACTCAAACATGAACACGCATTAAAAAGAAAGTTAATGATGTCATTCAGTGTCCATTGCCAATAAATGTCCGTAAATCCACTTAAAAATTATAGAAATGTATTAAATATTTTTCTTCAGTGCCAAAGCTGTAATTATGCTTTTACACAAATGTCCCTGTGATGTCACGTTTCACAATCAGCGGGTGTGCACTTTCAATGTGCTGTGACCGCGCAGCCGCTATGCTAAATCCATTTTAAGACTCTGACCTTAATTGGGCTGAAGCTGACATTGCAACCTCACATTTGATGAGCTTTCACGGGGTCTTGCTCTCGTGGTGACTTTCCCATCATCAAATCGGTTCCCAAATAGTAATCTTAGCAACAACCTGAACATGTTCAGTCCCATTTCACACCGAGCTTCAAAACCAGCGGCTATTCACACGGAACCAACTATGAGAAAAGAAAAGAAAAACTTCTCTCGGCACGGGATTCAACTTGGTCCAGCCAGTTCTCAGAATAACGGTGGGCAACTGCTGCTGTAATCATTATGGGAGCCGGAGGATAAAATGACCCACCGGAGTGCTGCAGACAGGATTCAAGTCACTGGCCAGACTGGGTAACGTTGAAATCACCACACTTTTAGAGAAGTGAACCCAGGCTGGATGGGGCTTAAGAGATACATACAGCACCGATGTATTATGGACAGCTTTGTAATTGAATCATTCTTCTATTGATTGTGCAGAAGAAAAGTAGATATATTTCTTTTTAGGGATCTATTTTGTTACAATTATGTAAGTTTCTTGATAACTATTAAGTCTTATGAAAGTTTCCGTTGAAATGTTAAATCAGGTCAAAAACACAAATTGTTTTACCGCCCACATATTCTGACACTTGGTTAAATTTTTTTTTTTTTTTTCATCTTTTTTTTTTCAGCCGCAGTTTATTGCATGAATTAGTTTAGTTTGTGAGGAAAGTTTGGAGGATATTTATACACTTTGTTCGATATTCAGACGGTAGAAGTCAATATCCCACTTGACAGAAAACTTTTCTTCTTTTTTTCCCCTCTCTCTCTCTCTCTCTCTCTCTCTCTCTGTTGATTTTATTCATCGTCTCGTTTATGAAGCGTGACAGCTTCGATCGCCTGGAGACTTTGTGTTCTTACTGTATCTGATTTGAGACAACACGAGGTCATCTACCCGGTGCGAACAGGACTCTCGAGGCGTCCTCCCACCACAGCTGACGAGGTCAGTGCGTCCGGGCTGATGTAGAGTATGCACAGATTAAACAGGAAGGTTGCGTCTGTCTAACTTCTCGGACCCCAGGGCCCTTTCAGCCTAATCAGAATTGGTATTTCACATTATTACAACATGCATTTCAAAATTGTGGAAAGGCACCACATCATACAGCCCTGATTTGAATCCAACTGGCTGTGACAGTTTTAGCCTGAATATATATATATCTATATACAAACACACATACACACAAGCTATTAAAGTAAATATCTTTAGGGCTGGAGTTTTTGGAACTGATATCTATGGTTCAGTTCTGTAGTGCAATACAAATGAATATCCTAACCACAATCTCTTAAAGCAGCGCAAGGTTCAATGCAGTGAGTCTGTTCATGTGCGAAGTGTGCGAGATGATTGTGTCGAGCTAAAATGTGTTCATATAATCCGTTCTTTGTTCACTGCAGAACTCCTTTTCTTTAACAGAAAGCCCAATGCCAAAATGTCCCATCTGCCGTGGAAAACTTAAGCATGAGTTTAGGTTTATTTTTTAAAGACCCCGTCACGATAGTGCACAGACAACAGGCCACCACTTATTGTACCGAAAGTTCCCCAATGGCATTAACCATTCTCCTATTCTCCTATTCTTCTATTCCAATGTCTTGTCCTGTTCCTACCTGTTCGTCACTATTATGATAAAAGAGGTCCAATTGCTGCCTCGCGATCATGTATTCCCAAGTAAAGTCTGTGTGAGCCCAACGACGAGAAGTTAAACACAATGCCGGGTGATTGTTTCCTCACGTGGATCCATGTATCGGTGATGACCTTCCAAAGAATGAAAGAGTTATGTAAATAAGTAAATGGTTCGTTTTTAAAAAGTCAGCTTGAACTCAAAGCGGTACTTTAGACTTTATATATATATATATATATATATATATATATATATATGTGTTGAGCAGGACATTTTACCTTGCATATTGGCAGAATAATCTGAAATAAGATAATATCAGCGGAATTCCTATCTTTAAAGGTAATTCTGAAAAGTGAAGCCCATGCGGAAAGGTCTTAAATTGATTTAAAAAAAGAAGTCTGAATGTATGGAAGTCCATGAGAAAAGTACCCTACTTGATTTATTACCTCAGGAAACATGACTTTAGGGTCTCATTCACTAGTTTCAAGTCTTCTTCAATACAGCATGATGTGTAAATGATGGTCCATTTAGAGTCAAATAGAACATAAAGCGGGGTGTGCTTTAGGGCGTGGCTACCTAGTGATTGACAGGTCCAGAGACGTTATGACTTGACATAGTCATTTGGTAACAAAGTTGGCGCGGAATGAGCCACTGATGGTAAAGCATGAATGAAGCAGCATATGCCTGAACTAAAAACCATAATCAATGTGGTCTTTATTAAAGCCTGAAAATCAATTTGGAATTTATATGCATTTTTCTTATGTATCGAGCATAAAATAGCTGCTGGACTTCACCGTTTCCATGTTGACTGATTGTAAAGCACGGTGGCCTTGCATGTTTTGTTGTGGTGCCAAAAGAAACACCCTGTGGTTTAAATCGATGGTGTGTCGACTTTGCACAATGTCTTTGCATGCGAGAGCCAATAACACTTCTTCCTGCTGTTCAGCCATTTGCGGCGAATTTCAAATTCAGCTGCAATTGTCTGTCCTCCGAGCCGGCCTTTCCCTTTGTGTAAAATAGAATACTGCGGTTCCACAGTGCTAATCGGCGAGCTAAAACAGTGTCATCTATTGTTAAAGCCTCGGCGCTGGATGGAGTGGGCTCATGTGCGATGGGTGGGCAGATGGACGCTCGGACAAGGCAGGCGGGGTGCTAGACGGACAGACTGGAGGGAGGGCCCCCCCCGGCGCCGCGGCCCACAATGCCTTGTCACAGTCCCTCGTGGGAAAGCGATGCCACCTTTTTTTTCCCCTGCCCTCCATCCCAATGCTTCACCCACGTGCTAACAGACTCTCGCACGTACAAACACACAGAGCTCTTGATTTGGGTGGGAACTGAGAAAAAGGCAATGTCTGCCATCTGTGGTGTAAGCTTAACGGTTTTACCTGCTGAGGCTCAGAAGAAGTTTCCAAGAAAGACAGGAGGGGACAGAAAGACCCTCCCCCCCCTCCCCACCCCCACTTTAAAAAAATGATTTTCTTTTATACTTTTATGGGGAGTAGTACGTCAAGTTTAAGGTTTGCATTCCCAGTGGGACCACCTGTATTAAAAATGACTGCATTTCAAGCACTGAGGCGGGACTCTGTGGCAGCTTTAGTACCAGCTACTGGCATAATGGTATGAATAGCGAAATGCAGTCATGCAAAAGCAGTGCTGACAATAATTCTGGGCTCAGTGCTGATTCAAAAATTCAGCTTTTACAGTGAGAGGGCTCCTGTGCAGCTCCCGGTGAGATGAATATTGAGGTACAGGCACTCTGCTCTGCCGAGGCTGTCATATTACCTCTGAATGTCATGATATTAAAGAAGAGTGCCGGTACAATATAGAATACAAGCTGGCTTTGTGAGTGTGTGTGTGTGTGTGTGTGTGCGAGTGTGCGTGTGTAAGTGAAGTGTGTCTGTGGAGAATGAGGGGGAAAAAGCTGAGTTGGCTTTCTGCAGAAGCGTGTTCAAGGGACACAAATGCATCACAAGATACATTAGAAGTAGTTCAAACAATTCAAACACTGTGTGTGTGTGTGTGTGTGCGTGTGTGTGTGGTTGTGTGAGTTCATGCAAGGCTCCAGCTCTTAAAAGCGAGAGCGTTAAAAGTGGTAGGGCTGCAGGCAAGGCCATCCATCAGAAACACGGCGCGCGGGCAGGTAACTCCCACAACACTTTTTTTCTTCTTCTCCCTCTGTGTATCTTCTTGGGTTTTCTCTCATCTCCCATAACACTATTATTACTTTATTGAACTCGCCGTCAAAACGCCTGAATGTGACTTCCCGGTGACGGGGAAGCGGGAGCGAACGCGTAGAAACGGGTCAGATGGCGAGAAGTAAATGTCGTGACCGTGGAGATCAAATTTGCCTCGGAATCAATATTTCAATTAAACTGCGGATCGAAATGACAATGTCTAATGTGAAAGTATTGGAATGCTGGCAACCAGTAAAAAATACTTTTTTTTTATGAAGAGAAATACGTTGATCAGCTCTGGCATAACAACAGGTGGGTAGCTCTCGGTGGTTAGTGAGAAATCTAACAGGTGTGTCTCTCCAGGGGGCCAGTGGACTCCCTCAGAGGTGCTTAAAGGGACACCGCCTCATTCAAGGTGTTAGTAAAAATAGAGAGGAATACCTAAAAGAATTAATGGAAATATACAGACAAAATAAACCGTTGCATATAAATTGTTGCATCTTTTATAAGATAATGAACGTGTCCAATAATATCGGTTTTGTGCTTTTCCTCTTACTGTACCTTCTGCTAAATGTCAACTTTATTGGTAAAGCCAGTGTTACCATTATGTCCTTGATACTTCCGTTTCATCAAACTGCATATATTACATTTCATTTTGTGATAATATTTTCATTCACTTTCAATTATTCCATTTTGCTCTGTATTTAGTTTGTCCTGGGTTTTCTTTTTTACGCTGTCGATCGAAAACTTGAATTTATAGATTCATAGTGATGTTTGATTTATATGCAATTAACTGCACACCTTTTTTTTTTTGCAGCTTCAATACTTTTTGCCCGCCGTCTCTATAATGAAACATTAATTCATGCCAGTATTCAACATTGCCTGAACTGTGTGTTATGGCCTCAACCGTATTACTGTGCTGCAATTTAGTATTTGAAATGTTCCCACTTTACTTTGTCGTACCTCCCTTGACAACACTCACCACATGCATACAAAGTTGCTCTCATAAATGTGAAAACCACATCTTTTGTAACGTCTTGAAATCGTCTGTTTGTCCTTGACAGCCACCGCAGTTCTGAGTTTATCGACTGGCATCATAGATTTCTCTCAAACCAAGTTAAAACAGTGCTATGTCTTTTACTTTTCTCCCCCCCCCAACAACTACTATTACACTATTACACTGCTCTCAATTATTCCCCCTAATTCACAGCACCAATTTCCAGAAATGTCTTCTTGTTTCACGCCGTCGATTCAATCCATAACCATAGATGTTCCATTGATTTTTCTCAGAGTGATTTTCCACCCTGTTTATGGATCCTTGTCAGGAATTTTCCTCTTCAAAAACGAGGTTGCCAGGGCAACAGCCTCACGGTAAGATGAGAAAACTCTGGTTTTGATTTCCTTGGTTTGATTCCTCTTGCATGATGTGTGTGTGTGCGTGTGCGTGTGTGTGTGTGTGCGACAGCGTCTGTCTGTGCCGGTGTGTCCGCGACGCTCTCTCTGAACGAGGATGAGCGTTTATGTAAGAGCATGCTCGAGTGCTTATTATATATATATAAAATAAAATATATTTAGTAGCCGCAGCCGGGAGGAAGTTCTAATGAGACAAAAGACAGAATAGTATTAGCATGTGCTAATAGGCTTATTTGCCACAGCCTTTGGCTATGAGCATGCACCTGTGTGAGTGAGCGCTCAAGTTTTTTTTTTCTGGTGGGAGTTTTCTTTCCGTGTCTGTCTGAGGTGTGTTTGAGTGAGTGATGGAATAAGAAGAGAGACACTGAGAGAAACAAAACAAAACATCTACCTACACAAGGTTCTGTCTCCTATTATATGTATTGAAAAAAAAAATGTTGGTCACATACTCTTGTGAGGCTATTTATTTACCCATCCCTCCACACAAACACACAGACACGGAAAGACATAATCATTTTACATTGTACCCACCTCAATATGAAATCATACCGTTCAGAACAAGTCTCACAAGTCTTACAATAGACCTAAGTGCAGGGGGGGGGGGGGGCGCGGAACATCAGAAGAAGAGGAGAACAAAAATAATTGTCGGAGCTCTCTATCATTATGGCGTTTTCATACCAAAAACCTATTATGATGTTTGCAGCATGATTACATGCTGCGGAGTAGGAATCTATCTGCCTGTGTGCGAATGTGTGATATGCGTCTGTTTTTAGACGAGGTAATTAGAGGTAATTACAATGCAACCGTATCCAGCGCCAGGAGATGGTATTCTCCTTCATTTATCTATTTATTTTTTCTTGTGGGTGTTTATCAGGTATCCCTTCATGGGCCCACGTCACGCTGACCCTTAAGTACACCACGGATGACAGAGGGAGTCGCATTGACCCCTCCCCGGGCGATTGAGAGTAAAGAAAGAAGGGACGCTTGGGTAAGAAACTTTTTTTTTTAAGTTACTGCGACTTAAGCCCCTTTCAGGGAGGACGATTACAGTTAATATACGTAATTATCCAGTGATCTGTTATCAAGAAAGACCTAGTTTAATTTAGTCTG
This sequence comes from Cyclopterus lumpus, assembly GCF_009769545.1. Lineage (NCBI taxonomy): Eukaryota > Metazoa > Chordata > Actinopteri > Perciformes > Cyclopteridae > Cyclopterus > Cyclopterus lumpus. The sequence continues at coordinate 5,732,979 of NC_046972.1, forward strand.
GCATTAAAAAAAGAAAGTCTGAAAAAAAACAGCCACACTTTAACGCAATTTCTTTTAACATCCTTTATTACTTGCGAAAAAAACACATTTTAAACTTGCAAAAAGGGGAGACATTTTCCACCTTCTGTCCACAGTCCTGAGAGTTTCTTGTCTCCTCAGCATCGGAGCCGACCCGTTACCCGAAACCACCTCTAAATCGCTTTGCTACCTGACAAGTAGGCTAATGAAATCTGCTCCGAGCTGGCTGCCGGGCAGTGCAGGTAAAGGTATACGTTCACAAGTAGAACTAAGGAAATATATATATACATATATATATATATATGTATATATATATATATATTGTATATACATATATACATACATACGCACGTGCAGATTGCCGATGTCATGTTCATGTTTCCTGCTCCGACCATGGCACAGACCCAGACCTATCGCCAAGGCCGTGCTTAATGTTACACCGGCAAAGCGTTGGATACCTTCATCAGTTATTTAAATAATCCAGCAAGACAGCAGTTTTTAATTGTAGAACCGACGTATTGTGCATACGTCCCACAGCCGTGTGACAGAGACACCGCTTTCATGAGGCATCGCCTCACTGGTAATGAATGACAAATAATCGAGGTAACTGGCAGCCTTGATCTTTTGGTTATCATCAAATAGGAGTGATTGGCTTACAGATCCACAGATCCAGAGTGTTTCACAAGTGTTTAAAGGGCATAAGTCATAGAGGAGCTTTTTTTTAAAGCAAAATGTTTTTCCTTTTTAAGTAGTGAGGGCACGGATATTACATATTTAACTGGTGTTTAGGTGTTTCCATGTCCGAATCCACATCCTGAAATGGCCTAGTGCCCTCCAATAGATTGGTATCTCAACGTCGCCGCATTGATTATTGTGACCTATGCACATACTATATATTGTAATATCTGTTTTCATTGTTGCCTAATGTAAACATAATGTAATTTACCAGAGGGATATTGAAGTAGCCTCTTTCTCTGTGCTTGGTGCCGGACTGATCTCTCCGTCAATGGAGGAAAAATGGTTGAATCATTTAGTGTTGGATTTGGGTTAGAAGTAAAAAAAAAAAAAATTAAAAAAAACCTAGCTCTTCAAAAGAGTTGTCAGAAACTGCAGCGGTTCATTACTTGTGAACGCCGATGTTTGTGATATATTATGTATTAAGCAAACTCATTTCAAATGCAGCACTGTTTACAGTATTTCTTTACAAGTGATTCAGAAGCACACAGGCGTGCTGCGGGCTAGAAAAAGCCTTCCTTCAGTGAGAAGCGATTCAGACACAAAGGGCTTCAGTGAGCCGGCGTTACCTGGCATTCTGCATTAGGCTAGAGACGGTAAGCTGGGCTGTTTCTCAGATGAGGATGAGGAAACAGGCCTATACTGTCTTCAGACCATACATGACTGGTTTGATCTTAAACCCCCATCACTTCACTTTGAAATATATAATGCGTACTTTACCATGAATAATTCATTTTCTTTTTTCCTCTGAAACCTGACTTAAGAAGCGATAAAGCCGACCCTGTGCATACAACTTTAAGAAATGGAGCCAATTATATGCCATGCATCTTTATTGTAAAAAATGTCTCTCTTCATGTCTCTTCAATGTACCATTACTAACTCGACTTCTTCCCCGGAGTCTTTGTGCTTTCTCGCCTTCTCAGGATTGTGGCTGTGTCTGGATTCGGTCCTGCCTCCCTCCGCCCCACATGACATCTTTTGCTTCTGTCCATCCGGGGAGAGGGATCCTCCTCTGTTGCTCTCCTGAAGGTTTCTTCTCTTTTTTTCCTGTGAAAGGTTTTTTTGGGGAGTTTTTCCTGATCCGATGTGAGGTCCCGGGACAGGGATGTCGTGTGTGTACAGATTGTAAAGCCCTCTGAGGCAAATTTGTAATTTGTGATATTGGGCTATACAAAATACACTGAATTGAAGTGCTAGGGTGGACGACCGGGCAGAACAAAGGAGGGCAGGCAGAGCGGGCTGAGAGCGTGGCAGGGGATCAGGCCGGGGGGGGCGGAAAGGAAGATCCAAACTGCAGGCAGGCAAAGAGGCACAGGGGGAAACAATGAGGGGCGGGGCTTGCAATCACACAGGAGGAAGGCACACGTGGAGGGAGGAATCGGACAGTGACAATCAAAACTACCCAAGAGGTCTGGGCCCTATTTCTTGTACCTGGCTAACGTAGTTATCGGGATAATTTTCCGGATGAGATTACACAAGTCAGGCCTTTCGGTTCCACACAGCAAGTTCGGCAAAATCACCATCCAAAAATATTAACCTGCTCCAGCGCAGGCTCATTCAGTCTAGCTGGATAAGCTGGCCACTCCCCCTGAAGAAAGTGGCAGCTCCCTTCCTCAGAGATCCCATTGATGAAGGAGCGATATTAGTTAGATTAACGTTTTATAGGGAGAGAGTTCTTATGACGTGATGATGACTTCCTATACGAGCGCTATCCATTCTGCCCTCAAGGAATCATTTATTACAGACCTTCTGGAGCCTACATTGAACACCACACGCCGCAGCATTGACTGTCTCACAGACTGTATGCAGAGCCTACATTGTGGTACATTGTTGTACAGTGTGGTACATCGTTGTATAGTGTGGTACATTGTTGTACAGTGTGGTACATCGTTGTACATTGTTGTACATTGTGGTACATTGTTGTACAGTGTGGTACATCGTTGTACATTGTTGTACATGGTGGTACATTGTTGTACAGTGTGGTACATCGTTGTACATTGTGGTACATCGTTGTACATTGTGGTACATTGTTGTACATTGTGGTACATTGTTGTACAGTGTGGTACATCGTTGTACATTGTTGTACATGGTGGTACATTGTTGTACAGTGTGGTACATCGTTGTACATTGTGGTACATCGTTGTACAGTGTGGTACATCGTTGTACATTGTTGTACATTGTGGTACATCGTTGTACATTGTGGTACATCGTTGTACAGTGTGGTACATCGTTGTACATTGTTGTACAGTGTGGTACATCGTTGTACATTGTGGTACAACGTTGTACATTGTGGTACATTGTTGTACAGTGTGGTACATCGTTGTACAGTGTGGTACATTGTTGTACATTGTGGTACATCGTTGTACATTGTGGTACATTGTGGTACATCGTTGTACATTGTGGTACATTGTTGTACATTGTGGTACATTGTGGTACATCGTTGTACATTGTGGTACATTGTTGTACATTGTGGTACATTGTGGTACATCGTTGTACATTGTGGTACATTGTTGTACATTGTGGTACATCGTTGTACATTGTGGTACATTGTTGTACATTGTGGTACATCATTGTACATTGTGGTACATTGTTGTACATTGTGGTACATCGTTGTACATTGTGGTACATTGTTGTACATTGTGGTACATTGTTGTACAGTGTGGCCGATGCAGAACATCGGGAAAGCCGCTGTATGCCGTGTTGATCGTAACGTTTATTTCGCACTTAAGAAACTCATGGATGTGTTCATTACGTTCCATAAGCCACGCCCCCTCTCCAGCGTGAAGTGAATGAATTGATTAGATTTTGCCATGATTATGGTAATATGATAGGCTGCACGGTGGTGTAGTGGCTAGCACTGTCGCCTCACAGCAAGAGGGCCGCGGGTTCGATTCCCGGTCGGAGCGGTCCTTCTGTGTGGAGTTTGCATGTTCTCCCCGTGGCAGCGTGGGTTCTCTCCGGGCTCTCCGGCTTCCTCCCACAGTCCAAAGACATGCTACAGGTTAATTGATCTCTGAATTGCCCATAGGTGTGAATGTGAGAGTGAATGGTTGTATGTCCCTACATGTGCCCTCGATGGACTGGCGGCCTGTCCAGGGTGTCCCCTGCCTTCGCCCTATGTCAGCTGGGATAGGCTCCAGTGCCCCCGTGACCCTAATGAGGATAAGCGGTATTATGGATGGATGGATGATTATGGTCTGGAATTCCTCAAATACGTTTATAGTCATCTCCTGCTCCTCAGCGGAGAAAAAAGAGGCTCTTCCTTTGAGTTTATTTGACTTTGTGCTGTTAGTAAATCATGGTTTCTGTGATCGACGCTTCCCCCTTTTGATAGTTGTTCGGGCACGAACAACTATCCTGTGAACTGACGTCTGGCTCGAATTAACGAGATGGTTTGAGTGAGGATCAGCCTTTGAGAAACCGGGATAGCCTGATGTCAATCATCTTGTTAATTTAAGCTGGCTAATAGGACATTTGATCGATTTAGTTGAGCCACGTACGAGAAATAGGGCCCTGAACGTTACAGGCAGGAGAATTGAAAATAAACACTGGAGGTGTGTCCGTCCCATGTTCGTGAGCACGTAATCTCAGGAAAGCACAACAGGAAGGGGATTTCTCTTTAAATGTGACATAAACATTCATCTGAACTCAAGGAAGAACTTGGTAGTCAATGGTCACTGTAACCTCACGAAATACTATTCAATCAAAGGGTCCAGATTTATTTTGCCTACTTATTTTGTACACATTGTCTTTGAGTGAAAATTCAGTCTGAAGTTTTTTGTATCTTTGGAAAGATCTTTAGAATTTAATTGTTTGGGTTGTTCAGCATTAGTCTGTAATGAGTGGCCAGCTAATTCTGAAGGGTTAAAACCATAGAGAACATTTAGATATAGAAATAAACCGTTTCTGCAGCTTGAATTCTATTCATAACACCCTCAACATCGGTTAGACTCCTTTTTGAAGAATACACGATAACAAAAACAACTGCTTTTATCTGGAACTAATTGTCCATGAAAGCTCCTCTATTGAATTAAACAAGCTCTGGCTCTGCTGGGTTAAAAGTAAAACAAACTAATTAAGCTTCAAAAAGCGAAACTTCAAAGTGGACGGATGAAAACTAAAAAATCGGACACAACCTCTGGAGGACGTGAATAGAAACATTTTGTGGTTAGGGTTTCAACGAATTCATGTACATCAAGCGCTCCCGACGTTGTCCTCACTCCTGTCAGTCGGCAGTGACCATCCACTGAAGTATCAATGCCTCCTCTGGAAAGAGGCTTCTCGGAGAGACGGCTCGTCCTTAAATTATGTATTTATCACACAAAACTATCCTTTATGAAGTCATGTTTAATAATTAACAGCAATGAATATCATTTATCTTCATCTGGGAAACTCTGAGGTTTGTGGATGTACACATTAAACCACGTAAAAAGGGGCTGTGGCGGGCCAGTCAAAGACAAAGAGAATACCAAATGGCTTCTCAAACACTTCCTGGAACACCGCCTCTCCTTATGGCTTCATGTTTCACTGAGGCTTTGAGAATCGCTGCAAATGTTCCCCGCCTTGGCACCGAACATCTTGATGTTAGGAACTGAAGTTGGAGGTCGTCAATACGAACGTCATCCACAAGGATGCTGGGATGTATTTCTGAAATGTTGTCTGCGTATTCATAAATCGCGTCAGAGTTTTAATCGGTTCTTGAATTTGAATTTGGACTCAAACCACTTTGAATGTTTACCGGTTGCTTTTAAAAAGGATGGTTTGGCGGTTTGTGAACTACGGAGAGAAATACACAGCACAACACATTAGCTATTCCACAGCTTTAAAATAAAGGCCACAAACGTGACTTATTATGAACAAAGAGACAATCTCAAATGATCCTGGACTTACATGGAAATGAGCAGTGGGGGAGAATGCAGTTTCCCCTCAAAGCCAATACACAGTTTGTCCAGGGCTTTTCTTTTGAGCACTTTGAGTTTGGTCTCCCCAGCGGTAGCCGCTGCGTTCCTTCAGCTGACTGCAGTATTCTTACTGACCTGGCTTCAGTCTTCTCTGCCCTCTTGTAACTTCCTGAACATAAGTGGGTGGACTTTTCCAGGGCTTCTGTTGCAGAGTATCAGTACATTTCCAAAGTTGAGATCCAAAAATGGCATCTCCCAACAGCAGCCTAAATGGGGCACAGACGGTTGCCAGGAGCGTAGCTGACTCCTGATAAATGAGGCAGCAGAACGGGTCCAGGTACACTGGTCCGATCCCGAGTGCCGACACTGACTGAGACTTCAGCCGTTTGGTATCCCAGTTCGGCCCGGGTCTGTACCATGAAGGCCTTGCCAAATCTAGCCCTCCACATGGGCCTGAGCCTTTTCACCTTATGCCTCCCAGCGTCCGAACACAAGTGTGGCAATACTAAGGTCACTTTCTGCAGCCATTCTCTTTTTTACTTTTTTTCCCTCAATGCCACTTCAATGCCATTCGTCAGTTAATAAATGCTACAACTTCTCAAGACCTGGTCTTGCTTGCCAGACTCCTACAGATTAAAATGAAGGATCCGGAATTTAGTGAAAACTTCAACTCAGACTCACTTAAGGTGGGCAGACTTTTAAAGCGGTCAAGCTATTCTCCTTTCAGCGACGAGCTCTTTTCCTCAGCTTTTTCAATTTATTTTTTTCGATACATTTTTACTCTGTGTCAATGGTCAAACGGTCAATTATATCCCTCACTTTTTTTTTTTTACATTTAAAAGTTATAGAGTTTGTTCAACACATGGTGTTTATGTGTGGACCCAATTTGGCAATCCAGGTAAAATGTGTATTTAGCACATCATGGTCATGCCTGAGACGGATAAAGCACAGAGCCTCTCTCACACACACACACACACACACACGCACACACACTCGCACACAGAGCACAACACATTGGGACAAGACAGCGGGAGCCTCTCCTCCTAATTAATTCCCATTTTCATCCTGAATCTGATTGCGGGAAGAAGAGGGATGCGAGAAAAGGCTGCCCTCTTCAAAGTGCCTAATGAGCTTAATCGACTAAACTCTACAATCTGATTTAAGCCCGTCTCCTCACCCATGAATTAAACCATTACAAAAAACCTGCTTGAACTTAACTGGCGGCTGCTTAATCACTGCAAATCACTGTAATCCTGCGTGTCAGAAAAGAGCCTGCAGAGGGCCGGGGGCCTTTTTATGATCGGGTGTCTGGTCCGATAAGGACATGTGTGTTCACATGCACTGTATATGTATATGTGAGCTGTGCGTGTTGCTGTGTGTGCACTATACACGATAGCTGGGGAGTAAGGGCAAGGTATTAGAACTCTCGTCACATCCTCATTTTACAGTTTTGTTCCCCCCCTTTGGGGTTACAGTGTTTATTGTCCCCCATTGCTCATCTCCTCCTCCCCCTTCCCCCATCGCCTTTGATGCCCCTCAGCGAGCTTTGTTTCGACAAAGCCCGTTAGTTGATCGTTCAATTTTCTGCTCTCCTCCTCAAGCCCCTGCACTCCTCTCCTCTCCTCTCCGTCTCCCGTCCTCATCTCTCTCAGCTCAGCGTTTCAGCGTTCCTTCCTCGCTGAGCACGGGGAGACGAATGGAAGATGGTAACCGCTCGTCTGGTGGAGATAAAGGCCACGCAGTGAGAACCTTTCTTTGTCGCTGCCTCGTTCTAGCTGACTTCTTGTCAGTGATTCACTCCCTCCGTCTGCGTTATTTGTCGCTTCACTCGTATTTTTCTCCATGTTGTGGGTATGAGTGGTTCATCTTTAAAAAAAAAGAAGAAAAAAAGTAATTGGAACATAGAGAGGCGCTGTTGACATTTTCATACGAATCCACTAGATGAAGAGGAGAAGTGCTTAAAGGCTTAACAGAAGTATAAAAAAAATAAAAATAGAAAGCCAGAAACTCAAACTTTATCAACTTTTAATTCAAAGACAAAAGTCACATTTGTGGACAGGATAATCTGCAAGTGATCTGCGGGAAGAGTAATGTGCCAAGACACTCGACGGCACTCTCGGATCACTTTTAATCCCTCAAACGATCACCGCGTAATTGCTGGTGACATAATTTGCACACGTGAACAGACGAGGTTGCAAGACTGCAGGCAGAACTAATCCTCGGCACCCGATTGAGAGATTTAGCATCACATAACATAACTCATAACCCCGAGCCGGTCGGGCTTGCTGCGGTAGTCGGTGTTCCACAGTGTTCGGGCAACACACCAATCGGGAGGGAAGTCACGATGCCAGACATTTAGTGGTCGATATCAACACTGTGACCACGATTCTCGATTCCCAAACAGTAAAAAATTAAACAATAAAGGATTACATAATTGAGTCAGGAAGTTAAACAAGTCATACTAATACAGATTAGAGCAAATCATCTCCGTTCCTCTTTGAAACAAAAACAAATATTAGTGAACTGATCATAACGATTTACCATTTGAAGGTGTTCTGAATCTGCCCTTTTGATTTCCAGAATATTGCTTTTTTGGCGACATTGGTAGTGGTCCACAATTATTTTTAAGCAGTTGTGAAAAAAACCTTTAACATTTATTGTGGGAGGTCCTCCTGAAACAGGAACACTTGCACATTCACATACAGATATTTGTAGAAGCCAAAAATCCAAGTAATTGCGTAAAAGTACCATACAATATGCTCAGAGATTGTATTTCAGGGTAGCCTAAATTACCATGAAAATAACAATATATGGAATGCCTGTCATAAGACATGGTCCGCGTTGGCAGCACAGGACTATACTGGTTAAAGGTGCATTCATTTGAAAATGTTTGGACTCCGAATTGGTGTCAGGCTTCGAGTTATTTGTCATTCCATCATGCTGCATTTTTCGGCGTCTGTACAGTAAATTTGCTGAGCATTAAAGAAAAGCACAACAACAAGCGTTAACAGTTGAGCCGCTCAATCCCCCCGAAACACAAACTCAATTCCACTGCGGCAGACGGAGCGAGTGCATAAACTGACACTACGGATGTGAGAGAGAGGGAGAAGGATAACCAGAGCATCGGAGGAGATGCTCACCGACGTGTTGCATTTCCTCACGGCGTCTTTGTGAGGCGCCATCATTAGAGAGCTACGGAGCACCTTCGTCTAATTAGGCGGTTTAGTATTGAGCCGAGAGGACAAGGGGCTGGGCCGCCGCCTCTGGAGCCCTCTGAGAGGCACTTTTTTAATGAGCTGCAAGCCGTGCGCTTTACTATGAGCTCTCGACTCCCTCCGTCTCACACTCCCTCACTCATTGCCTCTTCGTCTGCTCCCTCACTCATTTCCTTTTTCGCCTGCTCAGTCTCTCCTTTCCTATTCGTAAAGGGACGCGTCCGCAAAAACTCAATCCCGTAGACAAGAGATAGCTGCGGGCTCCGCAACACAATAAAAGCAACACATTCGCAACTTGATGTCATCCAAACCTTTTTTTTCGAAGCTCCATAATCAGATTATATTGACAACAACCAAAACTGGGAGGAAAAAAGATTATAAGCTCATAGCACAGCTATTTAATTACACCCCTCCTCTCTATCTATGTGGATACTTTATGCATCAACACAGAAACACTCTTTTTCCTTCTTTTTCCTACAACACACACACACAGATACACACCCTTCAGGCTCTCCTTCCCCACGCACCACTGAACACAGTCCACTTTTCAATGGACTTTAATTTCCAACCACGATCGACCACATTTCAGCACCGCAACGCTGCTTCTCTCTATTTTATAAGCGTGTGGGGAAAAAAGTCAACCGGGCCGTGAAGCGGCAAGCGAGGAAAACTAATCAACTCTGCAATAATTAATGATAGTGGAAGGGCTTTTTAGTGACTCTGGGTTTTGGGGGAAGAGAGGTTTTTAAGGAGAGTGGAGAGAAGATTCTCTAGAATAGTGGACTCTCTGTGGAGGGAGTCTTCAGTCTGATTCAGTGGAGAGTTTGTTGGCACCGTGGAGAGGAAGCTGGCCCTGTGACGGTCTTGTTCACCCTCTGCGTAGTTCTGTTGTCCTCCTACTGGAAGTGGGTACCGTTCTATCTTCAAGAGCACTAAAGGCTTTTCTCTTTGACATCTCTTTTCCTGATTCCCTTCGATAAGAGTTTGATTGAAGGATGGTCCATCCAATCACCTGTAAATGTATATGTTTTTTTTAAGTTCCTGCCCTTTTCCAAACCGTGTGCACCAACAATGGTGGCTTCTCAGATGGTTTGAAAAGTGACTGTCTCTCTATTTCAATGTTTTTTTAGATGAAAAGATATGATCATAGCTCTTCTGGATATCTGATCACAATTAGGCCGAGGCGAAAGCCATACGCCATTAGGACTGACACCAAGTTCTGGAGAAAGGAGACCGCGGTAAGCCCATTGACTCAACTTGCGAAGGCCACCAGTGGGTGATAACGCTAATTGACAGTTGGTTTGTTCCGTTGCCTGAGCACGAAAAGTCACCTTGCCATCTCAGAAGGTATATGCCTTTGGGAGCTATAATATAATGACAGCCCCTCAAATAGGCTGACCACGTTTTTTTTTTGTCCTCCCCTTCCTCTAGCCCACCGACCATTCTTTTGTAGATTTTAAAGAACACTTGTTCCCCGACCCCACTCCCCCCTTTTCCATTTCTCACTTTCTCCTGAACTCCTCCCTTCTCCTTTGTCCTTTCCTTCCTCGCCCTTCCACACTTCATCCCCTTCCCCTTTCATCGAGTCCCCAAACACCCCCCCTCCTGGCTCGTCTCCGGATTCCCCCAGCTCCTTGTTAAGGGCAGACTCAGTCTGCTCGCCGGGGCGGAGATGGATGAGGTGTCGGCCTCAACGTCGACCCGGCGGTATCCTCTCAAAGCAGTACCGACGGGGGAACATCTCGCCGGTCTGTCAGGCCTGACCAAGTCTGGTCCCTTTGCCGGGGAGTACAGAGCACCGATCATACAGCCTGAACATCACAGACTTGTTCTTAATGTGTGAGCCTTGACATTGAACTCAAGTTAAGTGGCTGCAGAGCAGTTATCACTGGGTGCTTTGCCCTGGCCCAATGAAGCTTACTTCAAGTCTGTGTGAGTTACTCTGATAAAAACTCCATAATGTGTTGCACAATTCTCATTGTCACAGCCCAAAATGCTTTTGAGTGCTCTCTGCACCAGCTTGCTTTCACATAGATTGCAAGGTGAGCAATTACTTTGAAAAATCAATGCTCTCCCTGAGAATTCCCATCTTTGATGCATTCAAAGTGATAGATTAAAAGCCTTTATGTAAAAGTTTTAGTCGGCGCAACCTCTACTTTATCATTTAAATTGTCGAACCTCTTCCTCCCAGTTTGCCCGAATCAATTCGCTGCATTTTTACCCACCTCAATATTTTATAAAGCGCCTTGATGCAAACATAAATAAAATCAATGTTCCATTTTCCAGTGAAGTGCATTTAAGGAGGCGGGGGTTGCATTTTATTGCTAATTAGCAGTAACAAAGCAAGAGAAAAAAAAAGTTTCAGAGTGAAGAAAGGGAGAAAAAAAACAACGCTGCCAACCCCACTTCTAGAATGATGATGTTTAACCTCCCTAGAAACCGCCAGCTCTAAACAGCTATTGATTTGTTAATTGCCTTCACTTTCAATTCCATTGTTCCTTAAGGTGGTATTTAACCCCGGTGACATGCCGTACTTACAGAGAAAAGAAACACTCAACATGTCAGCCTCCAAACACCAGGGTGTCCAGTCCACAATCAGGGCTGGACTGCAGGTCCGACCAAAACTTTGAGCTGAAATAAAAGTTTACAACATGTTTGTGTGTGTGTCTCTTGTAGTAATTCAGTTTTTGTCCATTCACACACCATTTGTAGTGGACAAAAAAAACACATCATGTTGCACAGTAGCACCCTAAATGCCTGAGGTACGCCCCTTTTTCGTTCATGGCTAACTATGGTTCAGTCATTTGTAGCTCAGTGATACAGAGCCATACAATTGGGTAATTAGTTATGTATAAGCAACTCCAGTTGATGATTATAAGAAGAGAAAGCAGGAATACATTTCTAATAATTGCATCTTTTATTCTCGTAATAAAAACTCTTTGTTTAACTTACTTTGATACTAAGTTCCATCTGATTTAAATATGGTTTCAGAGATTAGTTCTTTATTTCAGAGATTAGTTATTTATTTCTTTTTCTTTTTAACAAGGTTTAGCAGGGTTGAATTATGCAAATGTAAAGCATTGTATTTGTTCTTGTTCCATTAGATGGATAATCTGTTGTGCCTGAAGTGTCAAATTTGTTCTGAACAAAGAAAATCACCATACCGAGCTCATATTGATGAAGGTGCATTGGGGGCGGGGGGGGGGGGGGGGGGGGGGGGGGCGGTGTCTCCAGATAAAATGAAGATTGATCTTATTACAACAACTCATTTAGAGGCTAAGAATTAATCAATAGTAACTGTTTAGTACGAGGTGCTTTTAGCCTCCAGGCAGTTCAGCGCCTTGTCCAGCACATTATGTTTGCTGGCCCTCTTGTCTCATCATACTTTGCAGTCGGGTCACATGCGCGATCATTAAACGTGAATTATGGGGACTGAATATGAAAATAAATATAATTTAATGGTTTACTCATTAAACGATATCCATTCCCATTGCCTTGAAAAGCGTTAGTTGTTTTTTTAGCTCCGTGCCCAAAGGTTAAAGGTCAGATACAACTTACAATTGAAGAGCTGACTATAGTTGTGATTTGGACTTCAGCACTTAAGGACCAAGTTGGACCATTCTGGGCTCGTCAAGGGGTGATAAAACTGCAATGTGTGGTTGCCTTCTGATCAGCTACTAGGGTAAGTAAAAGATCTGAGTACTTCTTCCACCTCTGAGTATCGGGGCCCATACCGTCTTTATTAAATACGTATTAACATGATCTTTTTGATCAGTCGGATCAGTGCATCTATTAGCGACACAAGTGTGAGCCAAAGAAGAGCTATTAAAAAAAAAGAAAAACTAATCATGTCTACCTGTCGTCCCGTGCGTTAATATTTGTATTTTCTCACTCTTTACATTCAATATAAGCTCCTTTATTCCCGTCGAAACAAAAAAATACTGGTGAAACAATTCATCATATTTCGGGTGTCGAGAATTTGCAGTTTTTAAAAATCCGTTCCCGATAATGCAGCCGTGTACATGGACTACCTCATTAATTCCAACGTCCCGCTGGAATTCTAGAGGGCCTCCCTCCAGCTGCTGGAACATTGATCCATCGCCACCTTTGACCTCTGCCAGAGACGGCATTGAGTGGGAGCCTAAAATGGGGGCGCCATTTTGCAATCACAGACCGGGCTTTCAACCCCACGCCTGCTTGATTCACAGTGTCTCCTCTTCTCCCTGTGGCCCTCGTCGATATCTCATTCATGAACCCTGCAGCAACCCAACAGTGCAGCAGCTAAAGGTATTGCTCACAGCCCCTCCCGAGTGTGTTTGTGAGTGAGTGTGTGTGTGTGTGTGTGTGTGTGTGTGTGTGTGTGTGTGTGTGTGTGTGTGTGTTGTCATGAGAGGGAGCCTGCTGCTCTGATCCTGGCTTGAGATGGATCTGGAGCCTCATGCCACAGCTGGCACGCTGGCAAGCTGTCTACTGCCAGCCGCGTGTGTGTCTTTGTGTGTCTGCGTGTGATCGGTGCTGCCTCACATCTAGACCAACCCCCCCCCCCCCCAAAGAAACCTACTGCTGTACAAGTGTGTGCTTTCATTACACACACTCTTGCCACAAAAGACAAAAACACCAACCACCAACAGCACCGAGGGATTTATTTCACCATCAAATATTCAGAGCTTCAACCATTTGAGGCCTGCCGTGTGAAAGTAACTCCACCGTGCAGCGGTGCAAAGAAGGATATCAACCTGTCGCCAGCCAGTGAGTTCCTCTTCTCAAAATCTATCAAAATGATGCCTGTTCAACACACATATTATTTTCTAATTCAATTAGAACATAATGATAGAATAATCACTGTTAATGAAAAGCTTGGATCTAAATAATAGTCTGCTTCTACTAAAAGTATGATCCCTCCACAAGAATGCCTCCCGCTAGATTGGTTGTAATAAGGGCCATAAATATGCATTTCCAAGATACATATTAGGTGTTGTGATGACTTGGCAAGGACAGAGAGATATTAGTGTTCAGATGATCCATAATTCAATTTCATTTAGCAGGTATAATTTGGAGGTAGGAGCCTCTCGTCAATCACAGCTGTGATGGGTTTTACAATCATATAAAGATTAGTTAGCAGTGACTCGGTGAACCGTCTGTTGGGCTCGGTACCCTGAGCTGTGACCAAATTATACTTCAAAACATTAATTATGCCATAAAATACTCAGTGCACTTCCTCAGCTGGATCTTTTTTTTTTGGACACGATAGTTGAACAGCAGACAGTTTTTATTTCAGCCATAAAACATACCGGAGTGTATGCTACAGTATGTTTCACTGCTGCTTCACACGTGACCTTGAAAGAGGTTTCGCTCATGTGAATTCTGTTCTGATATGTCATATTACCAAGGAACACAGCAAAGTATTTTAAGCCATTTCAATTTGAATGTTGGAAAATAATTCTTTGATCAGCAAAGGTCTGACTGAATGAAACATTCACAATGTGCAACAGGCCAAAGGGGGCTTGTGGCTCTCACCATGAGCTTTACAGTGACCTGTGTCATTGGCCATGCTTTGTGGGTGTGACATTTCTGTTGCGTAATCCCCATATATATATATATATATATATATATATATATATATATATATATATATATATATATATATACATATATATATATATACACACACAACTGTGAATGAATTGTTTATTAGAGCACAATGTTCTAGCCTCTTAATTTTGCTTCAAAGTGCACCAGATTAACTTTGCCTTATTGTATTTATCTCTCAATAAAAATGTAATCCATCTATTATTATTATTACAACCATAAGAGACTTGAGACTTGATTTCTACTAGTGACCAAAGACTTGGGACTTGACTACTAGTGACCAAAGACTTGAGACTTGCCAGTAGCCACTCATACGGGTCTTTGCCTGCTCACGTCCCAATCGTGAGATCCGTCCCGAAAGGGTAAGGGTAAGGGAAAACTTGCACAAGGATTCCACCTGCAATGACCCGATTAATCTGCCTTTTGGCGTCGCTGACTAAAGCCCGATCATTGGGATTCCAATGTTGCGAAGATACAAATCTCCCAACAGGACTTGCAGCAATGCCGGGCTAACAACGTTGGTTTCAACCTCCGGCGTCTGGCACAGGGGAAAGAGAGGCTCGATCCTGACTTTTTGGAGATCGTTCCTGCTCCAGTTGTCGAGGGGTGGAGGTGACTCGTAACAGCTGGTGCTGAAATGAGCTGCCAGTCCGATGAACCCTTGCTGTAGGCTGATGGATTTCACACTCCAAGTGCTTGTTCCAAGTATGATACTCAGCTGGAAGTCCTTAGGTGACAGAGGGCGCCAAAGAAGAGCTCCTCAAGTGCCAGCTCCATCTGGTGGGACTTCCAGCTGGCGTCATACCCAGCAACTCCAGCGCTATATCCAGAATTTTTCCAAGACTTTTAAAGATGAATTCAACCACAGTGCTTAGGGTTGAAAGGAGACCTTTGCCATGGATCGTGTCTTGGAAAGGTACAAACAAGGCGTGTTTGGCCATGAGGGAATGGAGGGATTTGCTGTTGAAATGCTTGCATGGTTTCAGGGAGTTTGGAATAACCCTGTCAAATCGTATTACCTGCTCAATTCGACAGCTGAGCTGACAAACGATTTTTGTCATGCCATGTGGAAATGTGAGTGTGATAACTTACATGTGACAATTGCCCCACTAATTAAATGTTTTTTTAAGTGGGCATGTGTGGAATGTGACCTCTTTCTTTCTGCTGAGGATATTTCTCAACTCTGGGTTTATGTCTAAGCCAGAGTGGTCCATATTAGTCTGAAAGTTCACGGGCTTGTGAATTTCTAGGGTGGTAAATAGGATGCCCCTGACACCCCACGAGGTTTTGGAGGCCGTAATGAGATAACATAATGTTGGTATAAGGAGGTTAACGGGTTTGGGGTCTTTTTGGCCAAACTTATTCAAATAGATGGCGAGCTTGAATAGAGAGCTTGAGAAAATCACTATCAACATTAGTGGCCTCCACTGCCGGGTCAAATAGATCAAAGATGAAGGGGTGTTCCTGCCACAAAATATCGAATTGCCTGGTATTAATTGAACTCTGCTTCGTTATAGTCGGCCTGGATCTGTCCTTTACAGGCACATTCTTCAGCAAGTCTTTGAATTTTCTAGTCAGGATGTCCAACATCTCCTTTGACATAAGGTGGTACAGGTCACGGCGTAAAAGTTTGGAATCTGGGTGAGTGGTGCTGCCAGGTACCACACTGACCACAACCTGTTACCCCACATTTACATATCCAAGGGTGTGGCCGACAACATTACAGAGCGCCGTCTCACCATCGTTGCTATATTTGCTGAAATCCACATGCTTTTTTATGAAATTAAAATGTGGCTTCAGCATTGCTGGGAAAAGGCAGGGGAGGAGAAGGTAATGCAAGAGGCTTGGCATCCCTCGGAGTTTTGATAATTCAATTACTATGCCATCGATGTCATATTCTTGTTTAAGTCAAATATGGGGAAACTCGAGCACGGTACAGTTCACTGGCACGTGTAAGTCTGCATGAAGAAAGTAATTGATTTTGGAGTAAGACTCAAATTGATTGAGGATTGACTTCTGATAGTGACCAAAGACTTGAGACTTTACTTCTGCTAGTGACCAAAGATTGAGACTTGACTTCTGCTAGTGACCAACGATTGAGACTTGACTTCTGCTAGTGACCAAAGATTGAGACTTTACTTCTGCTAGTGACCAAAGACTTGAGACTTGACTTCTGCTAGTGACCAACGATTGAGACTTGACTTCTGCTAGTGACCAAAGATTGAGACTTTACTTTTGCTAGTGACCAAAGACTTGACACTTGACTTCTGCTAGTGACCAAAGACTTGAGACTTGACTTCTGCTAGTGACCAACGATTGAGACTTGACTTCTGCTAGTGACCAAAGATTGAGACTTTACTTCTGCTAGTGACCAAAGATTGAGACTTTACTTCTGTTAGTGATCAAAGACTTGAGACTTGACTTCTGCTAGTGACCAAAGACTTGAGACTTTACTTCTGTTAGTGATCAAAGACTTGAGACTTTACTTCTGCTAGTGACCAAAGACTTGAGACTTTACTTCTATTAGTGATCAACGATTGAGACTTGACTTCTACTAGTGACCAAATACTTGAGACTTGACTTCTGCTAGTGACCAACATTGAGACTTGACTTCGGCACAACACAAACCTATCCAGACAGAACCAGAGACAAACATAGATCCTCTCAAACCATGTATTGTCCTTTACGTGGTTGTTGAGACAGTTTACACGGTGTTTGTCAAACAATATTGGATGATGAGAAAGCAAATTGAAAAGACCTTCCACTATGTTATATGACTGGATGTATGTGTGCAGGTGTGCAAGCTTTCATAACAACCCACAAGTTCAGTACATTTCTGTGGGTATTTTTTCTGATGAAAATCCGTACTAGGTGTGAAACTGCTTTTAGTTGTGTTCATTCAACACTTTTAAACACTTTTTCCAGATACAGTATATAACTGGCAAAAGGATGATGTGAATAAACAAAAAGGAAACAAGATGACAAATTTGAACAGAGATGAGAGTACTTGGCATTCGCCAATACTTGTACGTGTTAGAGTTGGTCCATACTAAAGAACATATTGTGGTTCAATAACCAGCATTGACCACAACTGATTTTAGGAAGGTAGTGAGATTCTGCAAGTGTCTCAATTGGCAGTGATTTTATTTATTTATTTACTACAGTGAGAACAGTCCCAGGCAACCGCAGATGGCCATTCTTTCTCATGTCTAGCCATAATCAGGGTGAAGGCCCTGGGGGAAACCC
This sequence comes from Cyclopterus lumpus, assembly GCF_009769545.1. Lineage (NCBI taxonomy): Eukaryota > Metazoa > Chordata > Actinopteri > Perciformes > Cyclopteridae > Cyclopterus > Cyclopterus lumpus. The sequence continues at coordinate 5,750,683 of NC_046972.1, forward strand.
TGTTGATCTGTAACCCTGGTTATTCTACTCAGGCCGTCACCCACTTCCCACTAGCATTCAACTGGAAACCTCAATGCACCGGTGTAATTATGGCCAAACAAGTCCCATATGTACACATAGGACACACACACACACACACACACACTAGAATCTGCTAGAATCCACAAACACAAGCTCACAGATGCACACACATTAATACATCACACTCACTTGAGCATATGAATGCGCGCACACACACAAACAGTATAGTTTGTATGACACACAAACACACACACCATGTGAAGGGTGTAATGGCATGCTAATCAATGCAAAGCCCTTGATGTAGTGGAGCAGATGGCCTGAGGATGAGCAGCACAGGGCTGACAGGTACACTCCTCTCCTACTTAATACATTTTCTTCTTTTCCTTCTATTCTGTTTCTTCCCTCTGTTCAACACTCCTCGCATTGCCTTCATATTTCTCTTTTCTCTGGACTTTATTTTCTCTCTCTATCAATATTTCCCTCCTCTGGTCTATTTCGTCCTCTTTCATCACCAAGCCATCTGACTTTCTTTCTTCGTTACTCATATTTGATATGAATAATCAACAGCATGCAGGGAGCGGCTGAAACGCCGCTTTGCCTCTGAAGTAGTAAACAGTAAAAGAGATGCCTGATGTCTTGAGTGCAGCTCTTTGGAAATCCCCCCAAAAAGGCAAAGGCAACCAAATAGAACTTTTTTTTTTTTTAAAGAAAGAAAATAATAATAATATATATATATATATATATATATATATAAAGTCGAATACTTGTGCTAAATGAATGAGGTTTTCATCGCAACAGTGCAGCTTTTATTTTGTCATGTGTCGGTTGTGACTTACATTTTTTCAAGGCCAAATTGTTGAAGCTTAAGAAGAAAAAAAGTTATTCGACAGCCACCACTCATGACTCATATAACATAATACTCTCCCTCAATTGCACAGCTATCTCTTTTCCATTCAATAGCATCAAATTAGTATTATTACACTATTTTGAAAAAGAGCACATAATCTACCGTGGAAACGCTGCTCAGACACTTAATGATGAATCACAGGCAGCTGACTGGTGAATCAGAAGCAGCTGTGAAACGAGGGCCACGTGAATCATCTGAACATGTACATATGACACCAACACAATGATGCATGTTTGGTGGCTTCTGGTCATTTTTTTAGGGAGGCTCGGTGGAGCAGAATCTGCATATCGCACATGCAGTACACACAGGGCCAAAACAAAATATCTGCCGACCAGGACAAGATGAGTCATAGAATCTGTCCGATCATGCAGTAACTCTCTGTGCCTTCCTGAGGAGCCTGTGCAACATTCAGCAACGATTTAATCACAATCAGGATGAAAAAGATCGTCTCATCTACGAATTCTAAATGTTGCAAGAAATAATGTTTCTTTATGCACATGGAACATGAGGAAATAAATCAATAGAACACTTTTGTGTTGCACAAGTAATATAGAGTGCCACGGTTCTCACACAATGAAACCAAGAGGGAAGACGTTACACAAATAATTCATACAGCTCCAGCTGAAATGTACATTGTGTCGCACCGCGGTGAAGTTGTTGGGTTTGTTTTATTTTGTTGGGTTTTCTTGTCTTGTCATTTCCTGTTTTATTTTGAAGTAGTAACTCTCCTCTGGTTTCAGGTTCCTTGCCCTTCCTCATGTGTCCCCTGTCTGATTGTCTTCCCTGATTCCTGATTGTGTCCACCTGTCTCCACTTCCCTCATGTGTACCCTTGTTCTGTGCCAGTGTGTTCGTTTCTGTCCTCGCGTCCGTGCGTTCCCTCTAACCCTGCCACGTCACCGAGTCTTGAAATACCAAGCCATCTTTTCCGTTTTTCATTGGATTCCTCCCAGAGAGTGATTTTGAGTTTGTAAGTTTTTGTGTCTTTGATTTAGGTGTTTTTTTTAAGTTTTCATAGTCCTTTGTTTCCTCCGTACGGAGTGATTTTTGGTTTGGATAATCTTTCATAGTGCCTCCAGTTTTTAAGGAGCGTTTTTGTTTTCCTCCAAGATTGGAGTGATCTTTGTTTTCTTTTGTTGATCTTTTATAGTCCTGCATTTTCCTTTTGACCTTTTGGAGAGTCAGTCTTACAAATAAGGACAACGTTACCTGGAAGACCTTGCATTTGTGTCCTGTGTCTGCCCGGACGTGACACATTGAGTATCATGTATCAGATTTGCATGGGTCAGATTGTTAGGCTTGGATACGTTTTCTACGTTGAGACTGTATTTTATTTTGTATTCAAAGCGTTTGCTTTAACTTATCATTATGAAGCAAGTAGAACAGTGACAGCATCATCGGCGTATAGATTGGTGTCGTTTGAGCCTCGCTGTCACTTTGCAATTCTGTCTGCCGGCGGGTACGAGCTCCTGGGGAAAAAAGGAAACTACGAAGAAGACAGCGCTTCTGTTTTCCCCGGTAGCTGTCGGTAGCTCTGCCCAGTTACCAAAGAGTCTCAATGTACGTTCTTCAAAGTGAAGCTATAATCAATATTTCTTTAAACAACGATGTATCAAACGGCAGTGTGAAAACCATATGAAGATGTGAAAGTTGTTGACCTGAATCTGCAGATGCCCTCGGCTCTACTGAGCTTTGTTAACAATGGCGAATGTTTCGCTTCTGTTCTATGCAAGTGCTGAATAAAACCATTGCTTCGGGCAGTAAAGCAAATGTGTGTCTTTGCTTCACGTGGATTTTTCAACTTTCAAATTCAGCACAAATATCGCCTCGGCAGGTGATGGTTACTTACCCGCATTCGCGCTTGTGTGATCATGCCCTTAGAGAGAGTCGGCTCTTTGTTTAGCTGTCCGCACACTAAATACTGTTTTGGTTTACTCTCACCCCTCTCATAGTGAGAGCAGCTTTCAGCAAAAAGAAAGCCCACACAGCTGCTAGCTGACGGACATAGTGGAGCATTTACCACCCAAAGAGCCAGATATTCCCTTCATAAGGTCCCAAAAAAACTATTAAAAGAGAGTAAATATTGGACGTGCATTCTTCAGCTAATTAGAAACAGGACTCCAAATTAAAGATAATGCTGCTCTGTAAATGCTAGATGTGAATGTGGTCAAAAACACATATGGTATTGCAATTTGTTTTCGCCAACCAGTTCACTATTAACATGCATTCATTAGGAGTATTTTTTCTTTTGCCCACCTGACAAATGTTAATGCAACATTCCCTCACTTTGTAGCCGTGTTTTTGATGTATTTAGGCAGTTACTTAATTATGAGTCAGTGCTGCTTTCCCTGTGTGTTCACAATGTGCTGAAGTTTTGGCTCATATTTTAAGTATTTCTCCTCTATTCAGTAGCTGCATTGTAGTTGTTCCATTGCGCTGCTGCTCTCTTACATGCTGCTAAATATTGCATGCCACGTGTAGTTGCTCATGATGCCAGGAACACTGTGGTGTCTGCAGTGAACTAACCTGCAATAATGTAAAACGTGAGAGTTCATGGATCACCGCAGAGAGAGGTGGTTTATATGGGTCCCCTAAAGAGAGACTCTCTCTCTCTCTCTCTCAGCTAGTAGTTATTAAGTGACTCGCTTGTGGACTCTGAAGCATTTTGTTGATATGAGAGCCCCACATCCTCTTCATTAAACTCTGAAGTCTTCCTTAAGTATGTGGCCCCATTTGAGTGCCTACATTTATACCAAAGGGATAGAATGAAGTGTGCCCTTTAGGCCAGAAACAAGGCTGTAGGAGCCAGGGTGGTGGACGGGCATGTAGCATGTCTTTAGAGCCACACACATAGGGGACCTAATATAATTTTAAAAAATGAACATGACATTAATATTGTTTGAACTGATGATATGGTAATTCATGCTGAAAATGCACCGAGTATTGGTGTGTTTTGACACAATAGCTAAATAATGTATGTGGGGGGGGGGTTCTTTTGGGGATCGGTGCCCCTAATTGACTTTCCCTTTTCCCCATCCTTTTTTTTCAACTGGCTCTCTCTGCTCTCTGTTGTCTAAGGTAGTAGAGCAAGTGTGTGTGTGTGTGTCTCTGTTATTAGGGGCATGTGAGCAGGTCACTAGAGATTAGCTCCAGGACAACCCTCAGGCATCAACTCCACACACACACACACACACACACACACACACACACACACACACACCACCATCTACCACGCACACATAAATGTTTGCATGCTCGCAAAACCCACTCACTCCGCCACACTCCATTATTCAGCAATCTGCCAACAGAGCAGGGAATGAAGGAGAGAGAGATGAAGAGATGGGCTAAGACAGGATGACAAGCAACTTGTTTGTTTGCCAAATAATTAAGGAGACATCAGTCTGTGTCGGAGCCACGATTTAAAGAGTGGGAACACAGGCAGGCAGAGAGAGTTGTAACGACGCTGACGGCCGTGTGATCCAGTCACTGGTGGAAGATTTTAACGCTCACAGAGAATCCGAGGCACGTCACGTACAGGAAGTGCTTTTATTACAAGCAAGGTTTTAATGCCTCGCTTGTGATCTGAATAAACGTGTGGTGGGATGCGGTACAGTAAATACAAGTCCAGAAGAAGGGAACTACAGCAATTACCCTGCACCATTTTATGTTGAGTTACAGTGAAAGTCAAGTTTAGGGATCAACGTGTAGCCATTTATTAGTCATTTGAAATATTTCAACAACCTAATGGATTATTATTTTTTTTGGTCTTTTATGATTTTCAGGGGTGTACTTTCCACTTGGGGATGGGGGAGGACGTGTCCTCGACACTTCACTCCTTACAACTCTCTGAACATTACTCTCTTTCTGTGCAGTAGGAGTGTCACGATTTCAACTAGAAATTGGTATCAAGACTTCATACTCTATGACGTAGACATTGGTTCTGTCCTGGTCGCAACCTACGGTCCTGCCAGCAAAGCCGATGCGGAAGTGTCTTAAAAAGTGCGACAAGGAGTCTTTAAGAAATTGACCGTACTTCTCACTTGATTTATTACCTCAGTAAAACATTGTAAACATGAGTTTATGGTCTCACTTGCTGGTTTCAATACAGTATAATGTTCATTTAGTATATTATGCACCCATTTAGAGTAAGATAAAGCAGAGTATGCTTTAGGGTGGGCTTACTGTGATTGACACGTGCTACCAGAGCCGTATACAGTGTCTCTAAATCACTCCTGTGTTTATAATAACGCCTTAAATCTCTTCTGGATTTTATCCAGATACTAGCCATTGGAAATACAAATGAATAGATTACTACATCCTTAGCTGACATTTATACCTATACCTTTAGGCAAATCTAACGTAGGAGAGCAATCCTTTATGCTAACGCATGAAAGAAAGCAAGAGAAATCTTTGTTTGTGAAGTAGTTTTTTAACGACTTTGAAATCAAGATGAATGAAATTAAATCTATTGAAAAGTGTGTTCTACAACATTCAATGCTCCCAATTCTCCTCAATGATTATTTAATCTTCCTGCACTTTCCCACCATAACATACCCAGTGAATCAGTACAATTATCAAAGGCAGACTCTGTTGTTTAAATATCCATGGCAACAAATTACCAAATACTTAATAATAATAATACTTCCCTCCGTTTGGGCCATGTTACCAGAGTCTTGTGCCAAATGGAGAATTTGAAAAGACGAAAGTAGCAGCGTGAATGCGAACGGAGGGACGACAGTGTGTGCTTCTTTATATCAAAGCGTCTATGCTAATCAGCTGGCTGGTAATGTGAGGTTGAGCTGCTCGGGGGCTCTGTGGGTATTTGGACCACATTGCTCTGCTTCGCTGGCCAGGTGAGGCAGGCTGCCAACGCCGGGCTCTCTGCCAAGCTGGACTGGAAATGCACTGGCAATGGCTGCCGGCTGCGGTCACCGCATTAACCCGCGGATGCTACTGTGGAAGAACACAGAATATACAGGTAAGTGCTCAAATAACAACAGTTTCAAATCAAATCTCAAGCCTATAATGAAAAATCATGTATGGAGAAGGCTGTGAACAGGAAAACAAAAGACAATAGTTCCTAATAAAGCACATGTCATGCTAATATGCTCACAGCGACAATGCTAGCATGTGTGGTTCCCATTCAATTCCAGGGTGTCCGCATTCTAGCATTCATGTTAAATGGACTGAACTTACATGATGCGTCTGTGTTAATGACAACCTGCATCTTATTCAGCTATTCACACACACTCACCCGCTCATGGCCCACTGGGCCTGCCCATCACACTTCCACTAATTGCTGTGCAGTTATTAGCACGTAAGTTTTCCAACAAATAAAATGTTTTGCCTGATTGCGGCGCGAGATTAAAGGTTCACCAAAGGTCACTGGAGCCGTTGCATTTCATTCCGAACGGGGACACGGGTGTCTGTACCTCATTTGATCTAAATCCATCAGTCCAACAGTCAACCTAATGGCGGATGAATGGTTTGTTCGAAAAAGAGAGTGGATCTGGGATTGGCTTCCACCTCCTGGTGAGGGGGCGTGTGATCCTGGTGTCGTTGAGTTGGGGACGAAGGGCTAACTTTATAAAAGTTATATTTACAAACCGCAATCGACAAATCCCACTCATTTCCTAATTATGTGTTTCCGTTTGCGCTGCCTATTTTATTACCCTGTAGTTACTCCAAGGTCTTAAACCTGCATAGAGTGATTCATCAAAATGTAAAAATTACAATGGGCAATATTTTTTTGTGTCTTTTTCCTGTATTCTTTAAAGTTGTGGGTTGGGTGAGCTAAAAGATTTATCACTATTAGTAATCCCTTTTATACTATTCATTTGATCTATGTTAAATGTAAACATATTGATTAGGGCAGCTTTAAATATACATAGTTTTTGGTAAGCAATAGACTTCTGGTGTATTTAAGTTTGAAGCGGATACATTTGTTTGGCATGCCAGTTGTCTGAGATCCCTGCTGCCTTTGCGTTATTAGGATTTAATGTAAGACCTTGTTGAAGCAATCCATTAGATGCCATATATGCAGTAACTTAAATAAACCAAAAAAAAAGAAAATGTCTAGACGGGGCTTTCACTGAATTGCATATATAAACAATGTTCCTGTGGGTTTTCAACTTCCATGTGTAGGTGTCATGTCCAGGAAACTGTCATGTTAAATTAATCAGTTTCGTGTCTTGTGTCCATGTTGTCTCGTGATTTCATGTTTATTGTGAAAGTCAACTCTCCTCCTGTTTCAGGCGACTTGTTCCTTCCCCTGTGTGTTTCTCCTCTGGTCTGATTGGCTGCCTCGCTCCTGATTGTTTCCACCTGTGCCCTCACCCTGTGTATCTATTGTCTGCGTCTCCCTTTGTCCTGGGCCAGTTTGTCTTGTCTTTTGTGCCAGAGAACCAGCCATTTCCATGAAATTCACCAGTCACCAGGTCACGATTTTATGTTACTTTGTTCATGTAGATTTTCTGTTTGTTTTTCCAGTTAATTAAAACTGAGATTTTTGTTGTTACTTTGCTTTGAGTCGTGCATTTGGGTTCTAGTCTTTGTTCGGTCATGACAGTAGGTTAATGCGTTCCATTTTTTTCTTGCCTTTTGGCTCCTGCAGCACCTCATGAAGCTGCTTTGATAAAGACTCCTCTTAATATGATACTCTGGATAAATGTGAAATACCAATTTTGGATTGAAGGGCCAGTGAAATATCTCAAACGCTTGCTCAAGAGAAAAAACTTTTTTTATTTCAGAACCTCAATAAATGTGCCAATTCAGAATACAGAAATACCTGCAAAAGCTTTAAATTACGGCATGCGATGTACTTTACACCTGTTCAGTATGTACAGATACATACATACATGTAGGTAGATAACAAGATTACAAGGTGCAAAGTTAGGGCATAAAGGACTACGAACTACAGCATTCAACGTGATTCCACACTGGCACTGTTTTATGCGGCAAGACTCGAAAGTTCTCAATTGTGAACTTCTGCCTTTTCAATTTTTGTCCACTGAACTTTGAGCTAAGTGTGTGAAGTGTAAAATTGCACAACACTGCCGAACAGTCCCCTGTCATAATCTCTATATACAGATTCTGATTTATATGCACAATCTGTTGGCAACCGGACAAGATTTTGGCATTGGAAGCGTTCTGGTTGTCGTTTGTAAGAGTTTAGACCAATCGCGTTCAAGCAGGCTTCGGTTCAATGCAGGTAAGCGGTCTGTTTGGAGAATGAAAGTGGCAGACCTTGTAATGCAATCTGGGAACCCAGTTTGTCAATGAGCTCCTTGTGAAATAATCCCGTTGTACGTCGTGTCTTGACTCAAACTGTAGTTAATGCTAACTCTGCTAATCTACTTGAAAACAATAAGCAGCACACAGGAAAGGATGTCTTGGCTACACGGAAACCCCACTCACACAGATAGCTGATGGGTTCTGTGGTTGCTTTTGTTGGCTTTCAAAAGATCCTTGGAAATCTTGAGGGCCCTCTCTGTGCTGTGGCAATTTCTCAGATCTGACTGAAAATGAATAAACCTGCTATCATGGTTGAGATCACTTTCTCTAGTATGCACCAGTGGAAGCAGTGTCTCTTGGCCACCACACGGTACTGAATGTCCCTTAGTGGCGTCACTCCTCATTGTTGAAATCCATGTGGGCGAAACGATGCGTGCAACAAACTGGAGGCAAGAATACAGTAAAAAAAAAAAAGAAAGGGTATTGGAATTCTACAAACACCAAGCTATCAAGCATTTTGGTAATATGTTATTAATATGTTATTATTGAAGGGTTGGTGGTCAAAGTCTTTTTACATTGTTTTACCGAGGCTACTCACATTATCATATAACCTGGGATTTGATTGATTTCAGGATTATTAGACTGTATGATTTAATATTAGATAATTTCCTCTCTGCATCCACACATTCTCTGACCTTCATTTTTAATGCTTCTCTTTTCCTCTCAAGTTTTCTGTTCCTTAACCAAACAGTCGTAACTCTTTAATTGGATATGCCGAGATCCTTAACGAAGCAGCTGACGGCCCTCGGCTGTCCTGTCGTCGTCTTCTCCTATAAAGAAATGTGCTGACGGTGTAACATCGAAGTTATAGGGCAACTTCTTGTAAGTGAGCGCACAATTTGTGATGTAACTCGCCCAGCTGGCAAAGTGTGAAGTGCACATCACAGGCTTTTGTTTCACTGCATGGTCTGGACACGTCAGCACACGTATGTGTGAATGTCCGTCGGTAAAAACACTCTGTATCTCCAAGTTTAGTAATTATCATGTTTTCATATCTGGTCTTCTGTGAGTCCATGGAAATTCTCACGCTCATAAAATCTGTCCAAAACCAATTACAAAAGCGTATTGTCACCGAGCCTCAAACTGCTCCCTGGGGGCCGAGTTTATGGAGGTACGTGGTTTTCACCTGACAACCTCGATGTGCGAGTCTTGGCAGTGAATTACAGTCAGTAGTACGGTTAATTAAAAATCTAATTAATGTGATCCTAATAAGCAGAAGTGGCAGCAGCCAGCCCCATCAGCTCGTTGAGACTTATTTACAGTGGGACTACACATGTCGTAAACTTTCTGGATGACAAATCGGTTGCTGCTGTGACGTTTATGACGAGTGTGTCAGTGAGTTAATTATTATTGCTCGGACCACAATGACGTCCCTCCAGGTACAGCCTCTTCCAGTCGCATAGTTATATTTTGGTATTTTAAAGCTAACGGTGCTTACAGCTAAATGTGCTTAAAGCTAACGGTGCTTACAGCTAACGGTGCTGACAGTGTTTACCTGAGAGGGAACCGCCATGTGAGCGTCAGCTGTGAGCTAACCAGTGGGGCGCACTAACATGCACTGAAAGCAGCGCGGCCATGCCGGCTATGTCTACAAAGCAAGGAGAAGCTCAGATAAAAACAAAGGGAGAGCGACTTCATTCTCTTCACTTATCTTTACATTGTTTTGCACCAATTTTTTCCAGTGTGGTTTTTATTTCTATCCCTTTTCTTCTTGCTCTATCAAAGAAATCTCCCCACAGAGATCATTATATAGGCCGGTACAGGGAATCTGCCACACACCGAAAGATAAAGGGGAGCAAAATACAGTACAAAGAACCTTTTTTTCTCGTGGATGTCACCAAACCAGGACAGCACAGTAATATTTGCATACAATTTCAAATTCATTCTTTTTCAAGATTTTATTTCTCTGTCAGAGACGAGAAAGAGAAAATATCTTATTTCTGTGACAAAACACATAGCTTATTAGTGTGATAAACACCAGATTTTCCAAGGAGAGAAGTGAGCAAAGGATAATCAGTCACAAACACCCGGAACCTTCATCACGTCAACTTTTTGTCCTTTTTATTTGAAAATCACTTCACCGACGCTCAAGCAAAGACAAGTGGGCAGATATCCGTGCAGTTCAGTGCAATTGTCTCGCACAAAGGTAGGTATGCTCCTCCCGATTGCTTAATGATTCTGCCTAATGATTCTGATAATAGCAGGCAGGGGGTGGTGAATTGGAAAGAGAATTAGTACAAACAATTAGCTCTCACAGAGAACGATGTGCGTTCACACAACTGTAGTTCTCTTCCGTACAGTCTTCGCTTTTTCCCTCATTGACAGCGAGAATAAAGAAACAGTGCATTTACCAGAATCTACTGAAACCTGCTGACATAAAACAATACAGAAAAGTCAGAGCTGGTTCATTAGTGGGAGGAGTTTATAACAGTATTACTGGTCCATGTTTTTTTATGTATGTTCTCCCGTGCTTGGGTGAATTCAATTCAGTTTATTTTGATTGGCCCAAAATTACAAATTTGCCTCAGAGGGCTTTACAATCTGTACACATACCACATCCCTGTCCCGGGACCTCACATTGGATCAGAAAACACTCCCAAAAAAACAGGGAAAAAAGTTTTCACAGGAAAAAAAAAGAGAAGAAACCTTCAGGAGAGCAACAGAGGAGGATCCCTCTCCCCGGATGGACAGAAGCAATAGATGTCATGTGTACAGATGAACAGCGTTACAGAGTTACAACACATTCAATGAATATGATAGACATTATGAATAATAGGCATGGACCACGATCCAGACCTCCACAATCCATGAAACAGAAGGAGGGAGGGGGGCATCAGCAGGGCCATTGCAGGAGGCCGGCCCCCCAGGCAGGATGCATAGTAAAAGAGGCTGGACCAATGAGGCCAGGCCCTTGAGGCAGGAGGCACAAAGAAGGACGCAGGGCCATTGGGAAGGCTGGATGCAGGAAGCAGGGTCAAGGAGGCAGGACCAGCTTCAGACACAGCCAGGTCCAATGGACCCTGTGAGGCGAGAAGGCACAAAGACTCTGGGGAAGAAGTAGAGTTAGTAATGTGTAATGAAGATGCGTAAAGGAGAGAGAGAAGAGGAGACAGGAGCTCAGTGTATCCTAAAACGTCCCCCAGCAGCCTATAAGCCTATAGCAGCATATCAAGGGGCTCAACCAGGGCAAACCTGAGACAGCCCTAACTATAAGCACTATTAAAGAGGAAAGTCTTAAGTCTATTCTTAAATGTGGTGACAGGTTCCATAAAAGAGGAGCTTGATAACTGAAGGCTCTGGTTAGCCCCGTATTTAGTGAGCGCAGCTAGTGGGGCAATATGGTACTACAAGCTCCTTAAGATATGATGGTGCATCACCAATCAAGGCTTTGTAGGTGAGGAGAATCATTTTAAATGTGATTCTTGATTTCACAGGGAGCCAGTGCAGAGCAGCTAATACAGGAGTCATGTGATCTCTTTTCTTAGTTTTTGTGAGTACACGAGCTGCAGCATTCTGGATCAACTGGAGGGACTTAAGAGACTTATTAGAGCAGCCTGATAATAAGGAGTTGCAGTAATCTAGTCTGGAAGTAACAAACGCGTGAACCAGCTTTTCTGCATCTTTTTGGGACAAGATGTGCCTGATTTTTTAAATGTTACGTAGATGAAAAAATGCAGTTCTTGAGATTTGCTTAACGTGGGAGGTTAAAGGACAAGTCCCGGTTAAAGATAACGCTGAGATTCTTTATAGTGGTGTTGGATGCCAGGGCAATGCCATCTACAGAAACCACATCACTAGATAATTGAGGTGTGATGAATTTCTTCTCACACATCTCCGCCTGAATATGACTGATTGCTTCAACAGCTTACAATAACTCCAACGGTTTTCTTTTCCCCAACATTGCGACACTTTGCCCCGATTTTAATAATCAATAGGCGTGTGATGCAATCAAACATCGGCACCTGAACTGAATCAGACGATCCTGTGGAACAAATCCGCGGCCATGTCATCATTTGACCGCTTATTGTTGAAGGCGTCCGTCCATCACCGTGATACAGATATTTAATATAATTATCACATTATCCATTATTACGGATAATGTAATAATTATCTGAAATAATATTTTAATCATGCCATCGCAATGTTAAAATAAGCTGAAAATCTACCCGTGAGTATTTTCTTAGTGTCCCCATGGAAACAGTTGCTTTTGTGTTGTGAGCTCTTTGCGGAAACAAAGGATGCTCAATGAATCAGATCGCAGCTGTCTTCAACTCACAATATATCAGGTTTTTTTTATGACGCAATTTTCTTCATACTACTGTTGAAGCACCTCACATAAAAAGTTAACACTCTAAATAACTTCTGTGGGATTTTATTTTTTACAGCAAACCTTTTTTTTGTGTTTCCTTCAAGGATTCCGGTTGAAGGGTGCCTCCTCCGCTCACTGCACTCCTTACATCCTCCTTTCATCCCCGTTCTCACTGTTTGCCAATTACGAATCTGCCCAAACCTCCTTGTCATTGATTTGTCCCCGGTCTGAGTCATAAGTGACCCTCCATGTGTACACAAAGAGCTGGGTTGCGAATGAAGGCCAATGCCAAGTGCACTCAAGGGGTCACATGATGTTCTGAAAGACAACGTGTTTTGTTCTGTGTCGGCTGTCGGAGTGCCAAGGACTTGTGATGTTTTGGGTTGATTTTAAAGTCTGTGTTTAAATTGAAGCGCTTGCCTCGCCTAATATATCTTTGCAGAGAAGCAGATTTATGACCAACAGTGCTTCCGAGATGCAATATTTTTAGTTATTGTACACGTTGGGAAGGGCTTGAATTCACGCTACCTCCCCGCTGACCTGCGTGTGCTGCATTAAGGGACTTATTTAAAGCGTTTACATTCGGGGTCATCAACACAGGAGTTTAGATATACCGAGGGCATGATTGGGCCCAAGTCAAATTAATCTAAAGTAAAATATTTTATATATATATATAAGAGTGGGAAAAATAAAAAGAGCACTGCTACGAGTTTGATACTTCCTATCAGCTGATGCCTTGTGTTAGGCATTATCAATATTGCAACCCTTTCTCCGGACAATAGCCAAGATTACCTTGTTTTATGTCCGCCATTGTTTTACAATTCTCACTTCTACAATAACTGCGCATGGCAACTACAGTATGGCAAAAAGGTGATGGAAACTGTGGTTATAGCTAATAAACCATGGCTAAGGTATGGTTACATCGGGGAAGCATTTGGTGAAGCTTGATGGAAAGGTGGTGGTCACTGTTCCTAAAGAGATGGAAGTCAAAGGTACAGCTTTGGGGTTTGAGACCACAAGTTGTGATGGAGTAATAGTTTTAAGAGTTGGGTTAGGAATATTGTCCATGTCCACATGTGCCATGAATCTGACGTGAAAGAGCCATAAACTGGCAAAAGGCCGACTGTCAGCTCTAGAACACAGCACCTGGGGAACCTACAATAGAGAAGAAAGAAACGGTAATGCATCAGCGAGTGTGTGTGTGTGTGTGTGTGTGTGTGTGCGTGTGAGAAACACAGACACAAAGCGCAGCAGAGGACAGACACATAGCAGCCATAGTTTTCCTTTTTTCTTTATTCAATTCAGGAGCTGTGAACACAAATAACGCTTTTAATGGTCATGATTTTCATGAAGTGCATCCACATTTCGTCAAATTCCACATTATTCTTTACAGTACATTTTTTAGTATTAAATCCCCCGATTATGTCTCTGTTTTCCGCATCCTGGAGACCACACCGTTTAATTTCCACCTCACCACAATTGGCACAGACTTTAATTGGATGAAAATAATGAGGTGTGGAATTGTGGAATATGTGCATAATTTCTCAGGATGGTGGGCTGCGGGATCGATGTTGGGGGCGGGGGGAGTCCCACAGGTGCCTCCCTACTCCCTATGACATTATGTATATCCCCCGATGTACAATTACCGTGTGTAGTTTTTGTGCCAAATTGGGTTATGTTAAGTGTCAACTGGACAGGCGATGATTCTGTAGCACGTCGGTGTCAGCAGATTGGGAGGTCCAGCTAAATATATGATCGCAATTAGAGCTTTGGCGACGTCTTCTATTCACAACTATACCGTGTCCCATGACACCTGCCCACAGGGATAATAGCTCTCAAAGAGTTAATGGTATTATTTCCAACAAGCTGCCCTCCGTCTGCCATCCTTTTCTTCCCCCCCTCCCAAATGAGATGACGTGATGGACTCTTCCATTACATGAATGCTATTGAGGGAGTGGTTAATGAGGCTCGATAAAGCTCCCGCTATCAGCGCGCTGACCGATGATTGCCCCTTATTGTGGCAAAATCTCATTTGACTGTTTTTAATTAAACAGCGCCGGCCCAGCGAAAGCGCGCCTCGCACTCGGTCGCAGCAACAATCACTTGGCACTGGTAACTTTTAATCGTTCTGCTAGCGCAACGCGGGGAATCGCCCTCCGCTGTGATATGTAGGCAGCTTATTAGAGGCCCCTTTCTGTTGGCTGCCCCCAATTGCTCTTATTGAGGAACAGCGAGAAACAAAAACAAACAAAAGCAAAAACGTTTCACGGGCCGCTTTGGGAAGAGAAATAAAGAGGGGGGAATAAAAGGCAAGGAAGAGTAGAAAAACAAGAAGAGTGAAGCTCAGCGAAGCAAACCAAGCTTTAATCACCCTCTCCCCTTACACACACACACACACACACACCTCAAAGTTTTCTATCAAGCGCTACCACCTCCGCTACCAACTGTCTGGCTGCGAATAAAGTTTTGCAAGTGTGCTGTGCACTTGGCCTCGGAGGACAAAAAGTTCTACCGCGAAGAAAAAAAAAAAAGTTGATTTCGAGATAAGAAAGTCCAGAGAGAGAGAGAGAGAGCAAGAAAAGGGGAGTACACGGACACACTATTAGAGACTTAACAGAGAAACAGAGGAGGAAAAGAAGAAGAAGAAGAAAAAGAAAAAAAAGGACTCGGGCATGTGAGAGAGCGAGATACTGTACGATTGGAAAGAAGAAGAAAAAATGTGTCTCCTGCCTGGCCTGCTTATGCAGGCTGCCTGCCTGCTGCCTGCCTGACTGGCATGTACGCAGCCCAGGGGGACAGTGAAGCTCCCCGAACGACACCAAAGCCAGGGAGCTACGACTGGGGATGAAGCCACTCGCATCGCACAACCTCCCGCTGCTCCGAATCAAGAGCTGCAAAGAGCGAGAAAAGAAGCTTTGATCTGCCCTCTCTTCTCTTTCTCTCTGTTTCTGCCTTTTTCTCTACCACCCCCCCCTCCCGCCCTGCCATCTTTTATCATTTTTTTAATGTGCTCTCTCTTTCGTGAGCCCTTTTGTCTCCTTCCATCAGCGTCCGTCGAGCTCTCTTCATCAGAACTTCTCCTGACATGATATTGTGATATAAGCTCTCATTGTTCTAATAATGTGCGTTGTTCGCGACGCATGAATTTAACACGTCACAGACACACACACACTTCACTCACACTTTCCTTGAAGTGTGATATGTTGCATAACAAGTAGATTGTTTTTTTACACATCTTCAAGGTAAATATCTCAGAAATGCATCTAATTGGATAGCATTACATAAACAAATATACATGTTATTAACATGTTGTAGTGTGTGTGTGTGTGTGTGTGTGTGAAGGAGGGAATTGAATTCTGCAACAGGTGTTTAGTCCTGTCAAACCAAATATGTGCTCACAGAGAAGTTGGTACCTAATAACCAATTTCTACCAATGATATCATGGCATCATTCAATAAACCAACTTTTAGCGACAAAGGAGGGGGCCGTATTGCGCCCACCCACTCAATGGCGGTCCAATCAAATGTGAAAGCTTTAGAATTCTGTTGTAACCCACTCGAACATACCTTTCCACTGGAGAATGCGTCTCATTGCAGAAGCTAAATATGCTCTGACTTCTGCTTCACTGGGACTTTAAATGGGGTTACTACCCCAACTTGTCTGCTGAGCCAGACCCAGAAACAGAACTTTAATGACCTGTTTCAGCTGCGCGGGAGAAATACTGAGGAAGGAAGAGTTGGAGAGGTGGGAGATGAGGAGGAGATGGTGCATATTAAATATAAATACCCCCCCATCTGCACGTTCCCTTTACCCTGTCCATCCACAAATCCACTTCACACCCAGTCCACCATACTGCTCCCACTTGACAAACCCTAAAAGAAGATTGCTTTTAAATATAAAAAATACGAAGAATTGCACATTTTGTTAAATCGGTTCCCAGTGTGACCGGGGACGTTATTCAAAAATGGTTAAAATGGCATTTAACGTGACTGATAACACTTATCTTAAAAGCTGCTATATTAGATATTCAGGGTGATAAAATTGCAGCAAACAACTTTTCACTAGATATATTAGAGTAACGGGTACCGGAGCAGAGAATGATGTCGTGTGTTGTTATCCGAGCATCTCTGTGCTTTGTTTACAAGCCGTACTGATCGCGCTGCTTGTTGGTGCATGTTCTCGCTGTTATTTGTGAGCCGCCATCGCCATGTTGAGAGCCGTCAAGAGGCAAAAGAAATGCTCCCAGTCTTGCATTTGTAGCACCTTTTAAAGGTTAAATCTGTATTTTTTTACAACTTGGGTGTTAAACATGTAATTTTCTCTCACTTAGGAAAGCATTGCACTCACATTAAACACAGTCCACAGTCTCAATTATTATCTTGAGACGTTATACATATAACGTTGTTTTTTTTCTGTCCCTCACATTCTTCCTTCAAATTTGTGAAATGTTATTATTTTTAATTATAAGTATTTCTCTACAACTCTTGTGACTGAATAGGCAACAATCAAAGTTTGATATTAATTGAGAGTTTACCGTTCAAAAACTCATCATCTGGACGGTGTGGGTGTGGTTTAATCAGATTTCAATGACACTGCGGACATAAACAAACTGACTGGTAAACAGCACTACATCCCCTTTCTCCAACTGAGCCCCTGCAACTACAAAACCAATGAGGAAAACACAAAAACAGAATTCTCTCGGGGGGGCACGGTGGCCTTGGGGTTGAGGTGCCGACCAAGAACCGCAACGCCCTGATTCAAGTCCCTTTCTCATTTCTTCGTCTTTCTTCTGTCAACTTGGCAATGAGGGGTAAAAAGCACCCACAATAAATAATAATCACTTGTGATGCTGATTGAGAGTCATTTTCAGGGCCTTTTGAAGTGGCAATCCATAAGATTTCAATCGGGATTGATTAACAGCCAATGCGGTTCAATACTTCATGGCCAGGGTTAGCTCCCAGCATACTGGAGAAAAGAAAACAAACTACTGTCATTTTAATAAAGAAGTTGAGCAATAATTGACCATTTTTCATCCTTTTCCAGGCAGCAGTGACCTCAGTCACAGGGCATCAGTCCACACACAGCGCAAGTGGAAATAGTACCTTGCTGAAAGGCTGCAGGTGTGCAGCCTGCCACCTGCAGCGCTCCATCTTAACAACTCACTCTGGCTCTGTTGTCGTGGTTTGGAGGCACATTTTTGATGAACGATATCGGTATGTGTCGAGCTCGCTGACAAACACAGTGCTTCACAATAAAAGTCATCTCGTGTTTCCCCAGTGAAATGCTTTGAAAAGGAAGCTGCAGCAATAGCAAATGTTTGGTTTTCATTAGCAGTAACTTATAACACCCCCCCCCCCCCCCCTGGGAATGTCCCCACGGACATCCAGTTAGAAATACTGATTATATATCAATATTGCAATACTTTCACCAGTGGGCCGTATGCTCTTGCGTGACGAAATGATGTAATTTCTCTGAGTTGCCCATCTTTTCCTGAAAATATCAATATCTGGAATGCCTTGCAAAGACATTTAGAGACAAAAGCTTGTAAATAAAAGGTGTAAAAAGGTGTGTGTCTAGAGTTCAAACACCGCTGATGAAACAACCTTTCATCAGGTTTTTTTGGGGGGTCTTTGCACACTCGTGGACGCATTTGTAGGTCTGCTGCCATGTTCCTTTCTTCATCTGCAAAAAGCATTTGATCCCATTTTGGCGAAATCAGCAAAGGCGACTTTTCTTTTGTAGAAATGTGCGGCGTGATGTTTTGAACTCGAATGCGCATCCAAAATATTCATCATTGTGCCGTAGGACCACACGGAAGGATCAGGGGCGTTGACAAACCCATTGACAGGAGAAGCAGAGTGAGTTAATCAGCCCCCGTCACCGACACGTCTCCATCATTAGCCTCAGTGAAACGCCAATCACAGGGTGCGAGACTGTGGATGCACGTCGGTGCTAATCAGAAATATCTGTGGAGCTTTTGACACGCTGGGATTGATCAGTCACTGAGCATCAGACATCAGATGAGCATTAATGATGGAGAGGGAGAGAATACAGCCCTCAAAGCATGCATTAGTTAGTGGACAGGGAAGTGTTTTTACTGCTTTGTGTTTGTGTGAGAGAGAGTGGGGAGCAAGGGAGAGTTAATGTGCTTGCATGTTCGTATTTGTGTGTGTTTTATGTATTAGCTACCACTGTACAGTAGGTGGGACAAGGATCTTTTCATGCGTTGTGCTTCCATTAGTGTTCCCAGCAATACTCACTGCACAAGCTTGCCGTTACTGCTGCCATAGTGGCCCCTGCGTGACCTGGTCTTGCCTTTTTAAAGTCGGATAAATCTGATTAAATGTTGATGGTCATTGTGATGAAGAAAGCTCATGAACCGTCTACAATGGAGGACGGTTTTATTCTTTGGCGAGCGTGAATGTGAATGCCAAAACACGGCCATTGGATGTGTCTTGTGTATGGTGAAAGTAGGAAAGGTCATGAAGCGCACCGCAAACGTTACTATTCTTCCTCTGGGGGCCATGAATATCGACAGCATATTTATAGGAATTAGTTTTCAACCTGATGGAGGCGCCATCTAGAATGTGGGTCAGCAAAATCAATCCAAATTGTTTCTCCGGGGACCAAAATGTCACAGGAATCTGAACCGTTCGGTCCGCCGTTTTAGTCGAGACCAAAGTATCTCAACAACTGTTCGATGTGTTGCTATGGTATTATGTAGACATTCATGGCCCTGGAGGAAAAATCACAACTTTTCATGGAGCACCATCAATAAGTCAGAACTTTGTTTTTGCTTCCTGACCAAACTTTCAGCTGTACTTTGTGTTCAGTGCTAATTAGCTAATGCTATCATGCCAACATGTCAAACTAAGACGGTGGACATGGTACACATTTTTGCTGGAAATAACAATTAAGTATTTTCCATTGGAACTTTGCCCAAGTACAGCCTCAAGGAGCAGCAAGCACATGACTTTCGACTCCAACGTTTAAACCGGGTTTAATTGAACCCTGGTGTGAAAGCAGTAATGGTGGTGCAGTCCAAAACAACCAAGACCACTTGCCCGGTTCGATAGCAGTTAGAGCACCATCTGACCCAATTTGGACTTCTGGGCTAAAGAGAACCTACATAATAATAAAGTCCACCAACGTAGTGGCATTTTATGTCAAGAGACACTGGAGGAGAAGGGATTTGTGCACACGGTAGATCGGTGCCAGGTGAAACAACCTTGGCCTTGCGTCTTTGTACGCGCACCGCAGCAAATTTATTTTTACTGTGTCCGCTATTATTTGTGCACCGTGAAAAGCGAACCGACTGTGAAGTTCAAGCTAAAATGGCACCAGTGGTTTACGCACAAACGCCTGGTGCCCGCAGCTCCTCCTGCAACATCTCACTAGGGGCTGTTTTCTCCCAGTAGCATCCCTCCAGACAATATTTAACTGACCTCCTGACCAAATGGCACACAGTACTGCCCGTATATTGTTGTGCGCACCAATTTGTATTCCAGAGTAGCACCGCTAACGGACTGTGACACACACACACGCACACACACACACACACACACATTGCATTACATGTAGCTGCTTCACAATGAGGCATTGTCAGAGGTAAACCTTTAAAGTGGGGCGGCAGCTGGAAAGCATTTAGTTTGATGCAGCTAAATGTGATCAATAAAGAGCAATAAGGGGGATAACTTAATGTATGACTGCAATCAGATTTTATTATCTTTTGAGGCATTTCGCTGCCATTAATTTACTTTGCCTCCGCTTATCCCCCCTACACGCACACACACACACACACACACACACACACTTTATTCCATCACCAACTCATGCCGTGGTTTTATTTCACACTCATGTGCTGTTGGAAGGAGATAACTACTAACACCGGGGAGGAGGAGGAGAAGGAGGAGGAGGACATTGTTCTTGATAATGTGAACCACGCTCCCGGAGTGTGCATGCCTGCACAGGCAGTCCTACTGTTCTGTGTCTTCAACAGTGAGTCTACAACCACCAACACCAGCCGTTTGGGATCAGTGAAACAGAGCGAGTGGGCGACATGACACACAACTCTGCTCTCTGTATGCTGGCGCCTCTCCCTCGCCTGACGTGACACTCAGGCTGCACGCCGTGTAATGACCGGAATATACAAGTATAACCACCGGTACACGGTGTTTAAAAAAAAGAAGTCACCTAAATGTACCGACACGTGGCTAGATGCAGAGTTTCCACTTGCTGCTAGCATGGTGAGATGTTTCTGCTTTGTCACATTCATTGAGCCTAGTGTAGTTTGTAGCGTCGTTCACGCAGAGCGCTATGTATAGTATATAAGAGAATATTCTTATTGATATAAGAAGTTGACGTCTGCAGGATTATGGCAGTTGAATTGGATGTAACCTACATTCAAGATAAAATCATAAGTAGTACCAGGGGAAATGCCACGAAGGAATGTGGTTAGAACTGTGAACTGCAGAAAGTTTGAACATCTTAAATAATACAATTTATGAATACAAAAAGAACACATTTGTGGACTCCTGCTGTGGTTTGAGATTATTATTTGTTTTCGGGTGCCGAGAAGACTTTCGTAAAGGATGCACCATAGCTCCTCCGGCCAGCCTCCTAGATCCTCGTTCCTTGCTCCTCGAGATGCATTTCAGGAATTGGGATGTCCTTCAAGATGGAGCGCTGAAAACAATATACGGGTCACAAGGAGGAGCGAGGAATCAAGGAGGCACAAAATCCATACATAAGAGACCCTCAAAAAGACCCTTGAATGGCGGCAGTGCAACATGGCGGACTCTGAAAACTATTGAAAACATAAAGATTCCTAGTTTCAGGTATTATACGCAAATGAAAACATTCCATTTATGCTATTGGAACCCCTGGAATATTCCACACTGCAGTACTTGGTTGCTAGAAAGTACCTTTTTACGATAGATTCAGTGTTTATGTATGTGTATATCAGTACACATGAATATGTGATTGCCCCGATGCGGCAAGAGCTCACTCCAAAAGCAGAGTGAATGCAGAGATTGAATGTATAAGCACGTATAACGCTTTTGTATTTTGGCCACATTTTTCAAAAAGGTGTTTGGCAAATGCAGTGTGTATATGGACAGTTGAGAAGTGGATTGTCCCCCCGGCGAGTTTGAGAACTTTCTTCGATTTGGTACTTCCTTATCAGCATAAAACTGGGTCACCAGCGACGACAGCCCCCCCCCCCCCCCCAAAGTTACAAACCTTTGAAAATACATTTTGGAGCGTTGCTTTAAGCGCCGCCTCACCTGGTAGTTAAACATTCTGATCGAGCATAAAAATGTTATCAGGTATTGACCATCGTGTAAGCTGACATTTCCTGGGCAAAGCCCTGCAGTGTGTGCATGTGTGAGAGACCGGCTGCACATTTAAAGTGAGACAGGAGCATGCGGAGCAAAGGTCTTAGAGTTTCACGTTGGTGCCACCGCGGCGTTAGCTTTGTGTCATTCAGCATCCTCGAACTACAGGTACAATAGATGTAGCATGTTTTTGGAGGCCGAGGCGCTCCACGTGTCTTTTTTGTTGTTGCCAGGCAACAAGGCAAAATCAGCATCTGTCAATCATGTTGCGAGTAAAGAAAAACAATAAATAAAGTAATAAGCTAACTAAAGACTAAAAGGCTTAGCATCTATTTCAGTCTCAGCCTGTTGCTCTTTATCATATTCTCTGTTACAGAAACAGCACTGATAGAGGCAAACAGGCACATGTTCCTCGCTTACATCAGACCTAGCGGATCTGTACAATTATCTGATTGGACGACAAGAGTTTAAGAATAAATAACAAAAGCAGTGTTGTTTTATGCTGGGAGCCTATAAAAGAGCGTCCGTTTTCCATTGGGAGTGCAGGTGCCTTGTTAATAAAAGCGTGGCGAAACAAGTGGTAAATAAATGAGAGGCACCTGGAGCGCAAACGCAGAATACAAAGTGCCTCGAACTCATTCAAAACAACTACAAAAGGCACCCCCCGCCGCTAGAAATGCTGCTTTATGATTACAGCCCAGAGGCCCCGCATCCCAAATCAAACGCAATCATCGGAAAGAGGATATTCACGTCGGTGGATTAAAAAAACAAGAATGGCCTTTGATTCAGGGACATTTTTACTAACCCTTTTGGAGACAGAAAATCAATTGTTATCCTCGATTTATTCTTTGAGAGTTTGTTGCTGAGATCTGCTCGTTTCAACAGCGACCTGCCTCTCATTCTTTAAGTTAGACAAGGGGAAAATAAAACAGAGGAGCAATTCTACTTGAGATGTCAAAGGTTCAAGGAGCAGAAAGTAAGATTTCTAAAACACTGTCTCACCGCACAGTCCCATCATAGTCCCCATCATACAGTGTCATTTAACCTTTACTTGGCCAGGAGCTGAGATTCTTGGGCTCTTTTCTTTCTTTTTTTCATTTTGCCTAAATGTACTTTTTGGACTGAATTGTCTGTTATTAAATGCTGTCTTTCTACAAAGTAGAAAAGGTAAGTTGTGCTAAGCTGCGATCATGACAATATTATGAATTTGATATGGCTCATGAAAAACACAATATTTCAAATGGAGCATTTTGTGACTCAATAGGGGTTCTTACCACACGGACTCTTTCCTGTTTGCCGCGAGCTCCAGAAACACAACTGCAAACTAATTGCTC
This sequence comes from Cyclopterus lumpus, assembly GCF_009769545.1. Classification (NCBI taxonomy): domain Eukaryota; kingdom Metazoa; phylum Chordata; class Actinopteri; order Perciformes; family Cyclopteridae; genus Cyclopterus; species Cyclopterus lumpus. The sequence goes on from NC_046972.1 coordinate 5,773,881, forward strand.
TGCTTAAAGTGAAACGGAAGTTTAAGTTTATTTTTGCTCAGTTTACCGTACACATCTGCTTGTTTAAACTTTTATTTTATTCTTTGTGTTTTTCTGGAGTGATTTTTCTGCCGTTCAACTTCGATGACTAGACAGGCAGTTCACCAGATGGCGGGCTGACGTTGTTAGCCACTGCATTGCGACCGTCAACCGCGAATAAACTACGTTAAATGCTCGGGAATAACACTGCTGTATCACATTTTGTATCAAATATAGGTTCTGTCTTCCATACTTGTTTTACTCATCTGAAGGCCTCCAGGTCTTAAAAGGACCATCTTCATTCATCTCCACATCACCTGCACAACGTTTACATGGTCTGTCTGATATGGGTGCTGTTGGTTGGCTCAATAATCCATCTGACCTTTCACCTGACATTCTCTTGTCGGCCTATAACAAGGGCGGGGGAATGTTTCGCCAAAGTTTTGCAGACTCAGTTTGCTGACATTTCACTGTGGTCAGGAAGCTTTAATGGGAATCTCACTATTTCTAACAATCTCTGGGGTGAAGTTAGATGTGGATTTGATGTGATCTGAACAGCCCTTAGCAGCACTTGAACTCTTACCTTAGATGGACACTCGTGAGAGAGAGTGGAGAAGATTGGCCTCATGCTCACTCTACGCTCAAGCGCTGCCTTTTTTTCTTCTTCTTCTTTTTTTTTCTCCAGCTGTAACAAGAAGCTTTTAAGGATGAGACACTGATTAGTGAGAGGTTGAGAGAGGGTAGAAAGAGAGAGATAGTGTACAGAGATGAAGATGGACAGAGCGGGGCGGAAAAGGGGATAAGTCTAAGCAGAGACGGAGAGAGAGAGGAATGCGTGGAAGGAGGCTTTAAGAGGAGCGTGGGCGGAGGTGGAGATCTGAGGCAGCGTATCAAAGTAGGGCTGAAGTGCAGGAATGATTAAGAAAGGGAGGATGAATTAAGAGCAGCGGTTAGGAGTATAAGAGAGAGAAGATGAGTGAGGAGAGGCAGCTGCACCGCTGGTTATTCTACACTGAAAGTGCTTTCCTCCCAAACATACATCACCTTTTATGAAACCTTTATCTATCTGAAGGTATAGACGACCATTGAGCATCTTTCAGACATACCAGGTATCTCCTCTGTACTTGAACGGTCTTCTAATGTTCGCCAGTTTTTGTTAAATTGTTATCCAGGCTGCGATAATTGACTTGTCAATAACCTTTCAAGGACTATGAATTGATATAACCCGTATGAAAGTTGCCATTCAAATGGCATTTCATTGATTGATTGTAAAGCCTGACAAATAGAGTGTTTCCCCCGCAGGGCACTTAAACATTATCCATTATGGAAGTCCAGGTATGCTAATATTAAATATGGTAATTTAATCAGATTGTATATAAAATGTTACATTTGTGTGCACATGATTTATGCCAAAATTAAAGCTGCAAGCAGCGATGAACAGGTCCTCGATCATTTGCGCCAGTTGGGGGCGCTGGCGGGACGCCGGCCGGGCTCAGCCGAGAACACAGGCCAGCCGGACGGACGTTTTACCGTTTGTCACGTAACGCTGATTTCCTTTCACCAGTAGGTGGTGCTTTGACTATGAGTGAAAATAAGCTTGTCGGGACTTCTTATCAAGCATGACAAGTTTGGGGCAGATTCGAGGAAGTCAAGTGGAGCCAATAGGTGACGCTGTGACAATGTGAACATATACAGGTACATGCATCATGGGTCTCTATGTGAAGTCTAGACCACGTCATATGAATTACATGTAAATCCGACGCGTTGTACGGAGATATGCTTTGGCAAGTAGGTGGCACTTTGACTGAGTGAAAATAGGCTTGTCGATATCCTCAGGCCGTAACTTTTATCAAGCATGACACGTTTTGGGACAGATTCAAGGAAGTTCAGTGGAGCCAGTAGGTGGCGCTGTGACAATGTGAACATATACATGCATCATGTGTCTCTAAGTGAAGTCGTGTACATTTAATGTAAAGAAAAGTGATGCAAGAAATTTGCCCTGGCTGGGGTTTGAAACGGTGGCCTTATAGTTACAGAACAAAGACCTATCACGGTGAGCTATAGCCTCAGTTCTCTAAATTATTTATTTACTAGACTAGGTTTAATACTTTATAGTATAAAATGTGTTATTTCCTTTTGCCAGTAGGTTTTGCTTTGACAAAATTATGTACATTTGAGTTACAGCAACTTTCTATAACATAACAAACCGCACAAAGTGTGTGAAGTTGGGGTCCACGACACGTCAAGTTTTTTTCAGTGAAAACTCACCATTCTTTTGGTCTTAGACCATTCTCAAACAAAATTGAAGTCGATCGGATAAATTTGTGTAAAAGTACGAGTGTGTAAAAGTAAGAATGCTCAAAACGGCCAAAAATGCCCAAATTGGGCAAATTACTATAGTGTTTAAATCGCACGGGATTTTGTGTGCATGTTACAGGATTAGGCCAAATAGTTCTGAAGTTATGAGCATTGACAAACAAGACGCCCCTCAGAGGTTCATTGGTCCATATCTCATAAACACAATGATATATCACTATATACTGTAACTTTAGGTGATATAGCTCCAATTATGATCGACAACAAGTTTGGTATGAATCGGACCAAGCGTGTAGGACAAGTGTGCAATTGTGTGTTTTTAACTAAATTGAAAATGGTGGAAAATCTAAGTAGGCGGAGCTTAGGGGTCTGAGAGGCTTTTATGTGTGAAAAAGTCAATCGGACATTCGGGGTGAGGGGCGTCGCCGGTCCAACCTCAAGGGGGCACTAGAGAGCCATTTTTTTATACCCAAATTTGACGTCTATATCAGATTGCCATTTTCACCAAGCCTGACAAGCTTGACAAATTTGGTGAGTTTTGGAGTATGGTAAGTACCCCAAATATGCGCCCAATGTTCCCCTAAAAATAACAATAGGGTTCACTCGGATTGACGACGTTAGTCGCTCGGACCCTAATAAAAACAAGTAATAAGTAATTAAGTAAGAAAAAAATCAAAAGGGAAACAGACTGTCATATTAGCTGTCAGTATGTTTGTTTCTTTTGTTTTCAGTTTTTATTTTTACTGTATATGCATAAAAAACACTTCAATGCAGTCATAAATGATGTGCACACAAATGGGAAATGAAATATCAATAGGATTCATTCATTACATTTTAAAAATACCTTTTTCATAGAAGACATTTCATAGCAACAAAAAAAAGCACAGGTGTAACTAATTATTGTTGAATTCCATTTAGCTGCCTAAGTTTCAGGCCTCCGGTGAGCCTGTCATGGTTTATTGGGGCATTTGAACACAGAGGAGCCATCTTTAATGGAATTGGCAACAACTGTGCTTTTCCTTTTATGTCAAAATGTCTGCTGTGAAAAAGACCTATTGCATATCGACGGACCTTAAAACAAAATTTAAATGAACTCGAAAAATCTAATTTCTTTTTTCTGTTTGAAAATGCACATTTACTGCCGACCTAAATCTCCGGTTATTAAAATGATTGAGAATGCTCATTTTGAAAGTGACATTGTGACAATTTAAATGTCTCATTTGATATTTAATTTTCCAGGTTCCACTTGCAAGTTCATCCCATGCTGTGTGCTGATTCAAAATAGAAAACTGACATTTCACATTCAATTTATTATTACCATGGCAGGGTTGGAGTTTTTATTTCAATCTTCATCTTGGCAATAATTATGCATTTGCAAATGTATTACTTGTGCTTTAAAAGAAAAAGAAGAAGAAAAAAAAATATATATATATATTCTTTTTTGGACCCTGGACTTCCATAGTCCAGGAATGTGTACTCATACATTATTACATTTCCTGCAAATGTTTTGTCTACACAATAAATAAATAACCACATTCTCATAAGAGCTAAACTAATTTGATGTGTGAGTGTGTGCATATGTGGTATTCCCTAACTTTTGTTTTACCAATCAAAGTAAAAAAGAATGATAGAATTCTATGAAGCACATTAACTTTAATGATGGCAACTTGAAAGTAGATTTGAAATGTAAGCAGTTGGTCTGTTGTGATGTATATGTGATATATATATATATATATATATATATATAACTTACTCTACCTTGTGTGATTGGAGTTCAATATTCCACATTACCAAGGGCATGTAGTGTAATACAGCTCAAAAATCAAAGTACATGTTACCCACTTTCACTTTTAATATTAAAGGTTATTGATGTTTTCAGGCTGGAGCATTATAATGATCAACATATTATACTGGCCTTCCACAAATTGATGCTTCTGATGCTGATTCATATTTAAACCCCATTACCAACCCCAAGGCAACTAATCCAATACAACATACGAGTGATACCTTGACCCCGTTGTTCCGCTCTTCTTCTCTGCCTACCAGGCTACGTCAGGCTGTCACTCATAAACCAATCATAAGCTAACATCTCCCTCCTCTGCCACCTCTGACCCCGCCCCTGAACTCAGGTCTCCTCCAATAAGGCTTGATGTCACAGTGAAGCACTCACCCATGGCCGCAGACAGAGCCGCCAATCATCTGGGATAATCAGAAATAGGCTGACCCTGAGGTGACCCGGCCTTGCAGAGGGCTGACAGGATGAGAGGCGCTGGAGTGAAACTTACAGGGTATTTTCACACTGTCTCTCTCTCTCTCCAGCACACACACACACACACACAAACACACACACACACACACAAACACACACAGTGCACGCTCATATACTGCATTGTGTGTGTAAAGGTATCATAATCTGCTTTATTGGACATGTATGTGTAAAAATACAAAGAATTTGACTCTTCGTCGCTCTAAACATATATGTGGTTTATACATAAGGTCAGCATAAAAAAGTCGTTCACCCTTTTTCACAGATGACTATGGGTAACATCCAAAACAGAAATGTGTATAAAAGGATTAGTATAATACTTTGAAAATGATCTGACTTCATGATAAAGTTCACCTCGCATGGTGTCCCATCTGATCAACTCACCCTTGACATATAGCAACCACAGTGATGATCTGATGTTTTCTTTTCTTTTTATTCATATGATGTGCAATGGTGGCTCCATCCTCGGTCTATTAACCTTTAACGTGCTACAATATTCATCATTCACTCATGCCACTAGAAGCAATTGTGTCCTTGCTTGTCATTATCCTTGAGGATGAAGTTGTATGATCTCCAGTCGTCAAAAGAGTGAGACAAAGAGGCATCAAGTGGGTGTAAGGGAGAGGATTAGGCTAGAAACCAACAAACCCTAATGCCTCATAGTGTCAGTGAGTGTAACCTCTCACTGACCAACTGTAACTTTAGCTCGCTCCGTGCTGATGCACACTTCCTTCTGCGTGGTGATACGGTTGGTGGTTGTCGTTTGGTAGAAATGAAATAGTTCCTACATGCAACTGGTTTCAATAAAGTCAATGGATTATCTTAAGTAACCAATGGAATCATGATTTTCATGACTTCCATTGAGTTTTTTAAGCGTATTGTCTTGAAGCTTTGAGCACCACAATCCGAGGGCCATCTAGTTCCATAATATTCGAGAGAGGGCAGTCTGCTCAACGGCCAATATCGCCAACACTCTGCAACTAGATTGATTATTAGCACTACAGGTAAGAGGAAAATATGTATCTGATTTTTCTTTTTTTGGGGGGGGGGGGGGGTGAAGGTTTATTTAATGTTGATAATCTCTGGTTGGGTCCACATCACCTCTGAAGCAGTCAAACCATTTATAAAATTCACTTAGTATTCCATCGGAGCACTTAAAAAATTAAATTGAGAGGGGATAAAGAAATATAGCATGAAGGACGCTGGTATCGTTTGCCAATGTCTGCCTGCATGCTTGTCCGACAACACCACTGCAGTCGATTCCCTCTTGAACGCAATGCGGTGCAGACGGTTTTATATTATGTACCACAAATCTCAAAAGCCCTCACAATTACTGGCAGCTGAAAGAAGAGCAGAACTCTCACTGTCTGTATGGAGGCTTTTTAGATACATCAGTGGTTTCATAGCAACCACACTGGACTCACCATCAAAGGCCAGTGGGGAACCAGCTGAACACAAATACACAGTAAAACAGTTGGAGGAGAAAAAAAGATTCAAAATAATCTGATTAAAAAATGAAGTTTGTTTTGTGGAACCTCCTAGACGTAGACTGCAGCACACGTTTTCTTTTCAATTTAGTGGATTTATTTACGTAGCTGTCAGATTGGATTAGCTGTTGCTAGCTAGGTAATTAACATTTACCCTGTGAGTGAATTGAAGACTGTCTCTGGCTGGCATTTTAGTATTTCTAGCTGAGTGTTGTGAAAATAAGATACATGAGCATAATATACCTTAGCTAATAGTGTGCCCAATCTTTACCTTTGAGGGAATGCTAGCTTACTCCTCTTGGTAATAAAAGGTCTTTATATACAGTCTACGGTTCATACAGTCAGTGGCCGCGCCGCTGGCTAGCTTTGCAACACTTCAACTGTTGGCCGAGTTGCAGAGAAGATTTCTGAAACACGAATCACGTGGTTTATGGTTAATTTCTGTGTCTTTGTAGCCAAACAGTTACCATGGTGTTAAGGCAGCAGCTGTGCTTGGTACGCAATCGGCTTGGGCGGGTGTTTGGGCAGGACCTTGATACCTCGAGGCCAAATATTCTAAGCTGTGATTGGACAATTGCTATTTAGAGGAGGAGTTTAGTGAATGGTCAATTTAAGAAACAAAAGCTGAAGACATGGCAGCGTACAAACTGTAAACAGTAAACACAGTTTAGGAACGCATCTACCTTTTTAAAATAATTAAATTGTACCTTTTGAATTGACTTGTACCCACAATATAACATACCTTTTTAAATGTCGTCAAACATCGAGCCATTTTATTGTCGTTAATTGAGCCATTATTAGAGCCTGTTGTCCAATGGGTGTCTATGCTGGCACCTTAATTATATGTTTTTTGGTTTTGTGATGCAACTTTAGATTCTCCATACACCTTTTTAGTAGCTACATAAGTGGCAGTGTGACAAGTAAAAAAAAAGAGGGAGATGGGGAATACAAAAATGTTGCAATGAAAGTGGCAGAGGTGCGGGGTTGTGATGTTAGTATTCATCCTCTAGTGTCATAGTTGGCCTCTTTGAGATGTCCCATTTCCAATTCCCCACTCACTTGTTGCATACTGACGCAAAGAGAGGGAAGAAAGCACGACAGAGAATGAAGATTAGAGTATAAAAAAAAGGAGGTGAGTAAGACTTGGACGGAAGAAGAATAACCAATGGAAAATCAAACTCAGAAGTTACTGATGCCATGTTAGAATCTCTGATCTGTATTTGTTGAAGCTGCTTGTTAGGGGTACAAATGAAGTGTCTGTCTCTGTGACTGTCATAGCATCAGAGGTAACACTTGCAATAGCCTTTCATCTCACTTTTTTCAATGTGATCTTTGTGACATTTTGAATTTCAGTTTTTCATTAATAATGCCGAAAGAATTCGAACTTGTTGGTGGATCTCGAAAGCCCACACACACTTTGAAAAACCATAGAAAAAAAGCAACAAATCAACATAGCAGTGTGGTCAGAGCGGTGGCTGTAAAGACCACGACAACCAGTTCAATGAACGTTCTACTCTCATAACATTTTTGTGGTGATAGCTTATAAGACTGGAAATAAACCTCTGGAATGCCCTGCTTGGTATTATTTGTTATGAACACATTATTGCATTTTTTTGTGATTTGTGTGTTTATTATTTTATGAAACCTTGCGAGGAATATGTTGTAACCGTTTTATAACAGCTTAGGGACGTTGTTAGTCATGACGGAGATCTTGACTTTTTCTCCCTCGTATTTGGAATGTTTTCACTGGGCGATACGAAACTGGGGCCAGGCCAGTGGTAGTGATAGTATTTTGTGTCACATCAGCAACAGCAGTGAGTGTTAGAAAAAGAAGGAGAGAGAGAGAGAGAGGGGGGGGGGGGCTGTTAATGACGACTATTATCTCATCTTTTTGAGTGCTGTATTTGCAAAAACGAAAACTGAATTATTCATCCCACAGAAATAATAAATAACCATTGCAATTCTAATGGGAGTCTGTAACATCTATATTTTATGAACGAGCAAAAGATTTAAGACAAACGGGTTTGTTATAACACACACACACACACACACACACACATACACACAGACATACACACAGACACACAGACTCACACAGAGAGTAATTGGTATGATTGCTTCCCCAAACACCCACAGTCTAAACCTTCAAACAAGAGTCCACAGACGGTCTTATCCCAGGAAAATCGATGCCAGCTACGCAGACAATGTCTTTGTCTCCCTCCCTTTTTCCCTTACTGCCTATTGAAGTGATTTTTATGCATATTCACAATAGCTAATTCTCTGGCGTTCACCCCGAAGTGCCCCTCGTGAATGTCTGCTCGTAGCAGGGTGCGCAGCTGCATGCGGTGAGATAACGGAAAGATGCGGAAAACATGATAGCGAGCCACACAAAGGAGAGAGAAAGATATACCGAACTTCATACAGAACTGACTGGGACCGCTGGGTTGGCTGCTAGCTCTGATAGCTAGTTGGATTGATAATCTAATCTAACGTTGAGCCTTAAAATAAAGAATTTATTTTTGTTAATCCGGCAGTATGGATGAGGTACAAGTTATTTCACTGATAACAGAGAAGTTGGTTGACTTATTCTGTCCCAGTTTGTCATGGCACTGATGTTTGCCTCGAGTGGGTGTGTAATACAAAGCTACTATGTGTATCTGAACATGTCACTATCCACATTTATACAGGGCCTAAATGTGGTCGATACTGGAAGTTGTCAGAAATAATCAGTGGCAGGAAAGTCATTCAGGAGTAGACACCTGTCAGCTTTTGGCCAAGTTTACAGTAGCGTCCTGCTAACCTTAATTCCCTCACATGTTCAAGTTTGGGACAAATATAGTTGAGTTGTTTTGATTAAGCTGGCTATCACAATTTAGATGTTACGTATTTATGTCTAACGCAACCAGGCGTACTTGTTCTTCCAAATTCCACTTGTATAATGTTTCCATTTTGCAGACGATTGAGCTTCTCAGCCAATGCCTTTTGAAAGGCAACAGAATGAGCAAGAAAATGCACTTTGAGTGTCGGAGGTAAAAGGACTCATTAGGCAGCAGGCTACAACATATATAACAATATCGTATATTATCAGATTATGACTAATAACATCTAACTCATGTTTGAATGTTGTTGCGAGTGAAGGTTGTGGTCATTTTACCTTCTCTATAAACCGTTATGTAAATAAATCCTAGAAAATATATTGTTTAATACACTCATCAAAGGATGTCTTTCAAAATAAGTGTAAAATCCTAACCTCGAAAGTAACTGGTAATTATAGCTAGTTAAATTGGTTGTCCTCAAAAACGTTAACAATAAATCTGTCCGTTCAATTAAATCAACTAGGAATTTAAATTAAGTGAAGTTGTTTAAATGAAAGTACAAGTCCATTTCATTCGAAACCCTAGTTGTTGGCATGAATAAATGTTGACCGACCCAAAAATTTAGGATGATGATGATGATAACTAACTTGGCAAAAAGATTAACAAACAAGCCCTTTTCTTTCCGTCAGTAACTATTTGCATTGGTATGTACTGCGTCCAAGAATTAGTCACAGCCTCTGACTCAGACGCTGACTATAAAGCTCTCACCTTCTGGGCCAATTCCGCCTTTGTTTGCAATTTGAAAAGACTCACTGTTGCACTTTGATTAAAAGTGTTGCCTACTTGCGGTGGGTGTTAGTGTTATACTTGTTTTTAGTTTGATTTTAATATTAAAATATCATGCACCCTTGTTGCTGAAAAGGTGTGCAACGCCTAATAGCCAGGGCCCTGTATGGACTGTGGTAACAATCAAGCTATACCTTACTTCATACTGGTGTACACTATAGATGCAATATAAATGTGCTTTTAACACAAGCAATATGTGAGACGGTTTGTTTGTGTCTAAGAATACAAAGTCATTACTGATTTGCACTGAGAGCCATTCTTAAGTAATATGGCCTTCAAAATGTGCTGTCAGTCTTTTTTAGCAGAATGGAGCGTACAGTACCATTTAAAAAAAAAAAACCAGATTATTCTGAAATCTTTTTTTCAGTAGTTGGCATAGCAACAAACTTATCAGGAAAGGTGGTGGGGAGCACTCTGCATAGCTGTAACCTTCTACTTTAAATGAGGGCAGGAAGTACTTCTCTTGCAATACATTTTCAAATTATTTTCTTAACAAAGTGTTCTTGATAACTATTCATAAATGTATACACTCCCAGCTTGCAAAACATCTGCATATTTCCCTCGGGATATCTATAATTGAGCCAATACAAACAGACTGAATGGAAACTAAATTATATTAGGTTTTGCTTTTTTAGAGGGTGGAAAGCTGCTCGTGGTTTTAAATCTTAAGCTTTTCTGGTTGCTGTGTTTAATGTGTTGTGTGTAATGTTCACTGCGACTACATGAGCCAGGTCAGCATAAAGGGGTGGAAAGAATGTTGCACCAGTCTTGGAGAGTGTCCGGTAAATTGATTAATAGAGGCTTCAAATCAGTAATGGTGGTCTTTCCCGTTGGCCAACTTAATAATAATGTTATCCTGCCAATTAATGACAATAATATTTCAGACTTGGCTCTCTGACGGCTCTCTGCCGATTCCCTTGAAGTTGTCTTCAGACTTTCATGGTCTCCAGAGCATGTAGCTAACTGACTGTGGTTTAACCTCTGACCTTCCCTTTAATGCCACAATGAGGTTGACTTTTGTGGTTTTGAGTGAAACGTCTCGAAAACTATGGGATGGGCTGACATGGAACTTGGTACAAGCATTGATACTCCATTCAGGATGCATTTTCATTTTAGTGAGCCCTTAAACTTTTCATCTGACACCATCATCAGGTCAAAGTTGATGACCAAATACCTACAAAAGTAATGACATACCCATCAGCCTCAGATTTTCTTTTGCTAATTTGCTAATATTCTCATTCTAAGATGGTGAACATTTTAACATTTAACCTGCTGAACAGCAAACGTCAGCATGTTTGCATTGTCAGTGTTTACATGTTGCAATGCTAGCATTAGCATTTAGATCAAAGCACTGTTGTGCTGGCATTACTGAGCAGCTAGCTAAGCTGTACACACTTGTTGAAACTTTAAAACACACAGCCATCATCAATTAATCCACATATTCACCGTTTAAACATCCCTTATTCCAATTTTCAGGTATTTTGTACACAAACAACTTCAGTCATTAACATGGGGGGAGACCATCAAGACTGAGAAATGGAATTTGGACAGATAAACTTTCAGAGGCACATACTGGCACAAAAACACCATAATGTGTGAGAGCTATTGTCGAGGGGAACAAAGTCAAGCATTTGTGCCATGAACTTTTGTGGCTTTTTCATAAAAGTTGTTCAAGTTTCAGAGCCAGTCTTGTTTTAAAGCCTTGAGCAAGGATGAATACCTCTTTGTTAAGATTGTTCTGGATTGACAGAGATCATCAGGCTAGCCCTGTGTCAATGTATTGATCTGTCCCCCGCCTCCTCACTGCACCTTAGTACTCCCAGTGCCTCGGCGCTACGAATTGTGTTGGCGATCTATAACAAAAATGTTCTGCGTGGTTATGATGTCCTTGAAAAAGAGATATGTGTTGACACAAGAATTCTGAAACTAAGTTTTGCTGCGACAGAAAAGAAATAGTTCTGAGTATGGGTGACATCTAAATAGTAGAAAACTAATTCAAGCACAGTCAACACAAAAGGAAAATGTTTTGAAGAGAAAGGCTGTTTTCTTTTTTCTATTCCAATTGGCAAAAGGAAAAATCATTTCAGCCTCCTCAAGTAATTCATTTAAAAGAGAAGTCTTTTCCAAATTCTCAAGTTCTCTTTATCTACCTTATTTGTCACCTTCGTGACACACACAGACACACCACCACGCGCATATAAACGCGACACATGAACACTTTGAACAAATGCCTTTTCCACCTATCTTTCATTGCAATTTTCTCATTATCCATTTGTTTAATTGAAATTGTTATGATATTGCAAATATCACCAGATTTTACCCCTCGATCTATTTCTAT